>NW_025210683.1:10507-20139 GCF_004010195.1 Chiloscyllium plagiosum
TAACACTCCCCAGGACCTTACCATTAAATGTATAAGTCCTGCCCTGATTTGCCTTTCCAAAATGCAGCAACTCACATTTAACTAAATTAAACTTTATCTGCCACTCCCTGGCCTGTTGGCCCATCAAGACTTTGTTGTACTCTGAGGTGCCTTCGTTGTATACTACACCTCCAACTGGTGTCAAGTGCAAACTTACTAAGTATACATGGAGATAATGCAGTTGTCATTCAATAATGAGATTCTGAACACATGGTTAAACATCAAGAGGAGAATCTGAAATTGTTCTCTTGACATCAAGAGCGTGATTTTTTTCATTTTCACCATATTTCCCATTTCTCACTATGACACAGACACAAGGGAGCGGAAAATTCCACCTCAAGTCCCTTTCTTTCTGAGTGAACAAGCTCATTGTGTCCATCATATCCAATGAAAGTTGTGTTAGGTGACCCCAGCCCACAGTTGTTGAGCTGAATATTGGACAGGAAATGTAGAATCCTTTTAGTGAAAGATGTTTTTCTTGAGGGAGTGTCTGGTGATACTGAAACTAAGAAGGTATTGATTACAGACCAGTGAAAATGCAGCAGCATGCTCTTTGAGGTGTTAACTCTTTGAACAAAACAATTAATCATTTGTTTAAAATGCCCTCCTCTTTGGCTCAGTTTTCGTTTTAGTCTGATGACGTTTCTGTGAATGTTAAATTGAAAGGCTCTATAGAAATGCACGCTGCTTGGCATAGTGGAAATGAAATGTGACAATCTTCCTTGTCAAAGCAGAAAAGATACACAGCAATCTCTGAGAGTGTTGAACTGCCTGAGGGCCTTGAATTGCTTATCGATGAACCTAAACTCTCAGTAACCCTGAGCCAGTGTTTCAACCTTGAACTGCTTCCCCTTCAGCAGTAAGTAATAGCCATTTATTATTTTCTGTTTCAGTTGAGGGTGACTATGTGTTGGGCTGCAATATCCAATCCCTCTGTGTGTGTATCCATTAAGGTCTAAGCCCTAGGGTTCAGCTGCTTCATCAATGACCTTCCCGCCATCATAAGGTCAGAAATAGGATGTTTGCTGATGATTGCACAACGTTCAGCACCATTTGCAACTCCTCAGATACTGAAGCAGTCCACGTTCAAGTGCAACAAGATCTGAACAATATACAGATTTGGGCTGACAGGTAGTGAATAGCATTCACACTATGCAAAATGCTAGACTATGACTATCTCTTAATAGAGAGAACCCAGCCATCATCCCTTGGCATTCACTGGTGTTCTCGTCACCAGATTCCCCACCATCACATCCTAGGGGTTACAATTGACCATTAACTGAACTGGACTTGCGATTCTACAAGAGCAGGGAATCCTGCAGTGAGTAACTCACCTCCTGACCCCTCATACGCCTGCCTATGATCTACAAAGCACAAATTAAGTGGGTGGGAAATGCAAATTTATAGGGATAGGGGTTTGGGTCTGAGTGGGATGCTTGTTGAAGGGTCAGTGTGGACTTGATGGGCGAATGGCCTGCCTCCAGATTGTGGGGATTCTATGTTTCTATGATTGTAAGTCAGGAGTGTCATGGGATATTCCCCACCTGCCTGGATAGGTGCAGCTCCAACAACACGCAAGAAGCTCGACACCATCCAGAACAAAGCAGTCAATTGTTTGGTACCATTTCCATAAACATCCATTCCCGACCATCCCTGAATCTCAGTAGCAACAGTGTGTTCCATCTACAAGATGTACAGCAGAAACTCACCAACAATCCTGAATCAGCACCTTCCTAACCCACGACTACCTCCATCTAGAAGGAAAAGGACAGCAGATACATGGGAACACCACTAGCTGCAAGTTCACCTTCAAGCCACTCACCACACTAACTTGGAAATACATTATGTGGAGGAGCCAGGTTGGACTGGTGTGGACAAAGTTGAAAATCACACAATGCCAGGTCATAGTCCAACAGGTTTATTTGGAAGTACAGATACGCAATCCTGTATCCAAAATCCCGGAATCTAAAATGCAAAGTTTTCTCGTGAAGGTTTTTTTCCCCACAACAAGGTTGTTTGGCATATAAACAGTTAACCCAACTCCACACCCACTCGACCCCCTTCACTCAGATGTGACGTGGGTGGGCGTGGCCCAGCACAGGCAGGCCTCAATTCTGTCTCAGTGCTGGTGGTCCTCACAGGTGCATCTGCTGTTCAATAAGATTTTTTTTTTATTTCACTGTGAAGCTGTCACTTATTTTGAAATCTGAAAAATTCTGAATTCCCAAAACCAGGCCCCGAGGGTTTCGGATAATGGATTGTGTACCTGTACAGGCTTTCGGAGACTCTGCGTTATAACCTGGTGTTGTGTGATGTGAACTGCAGCAGTTCAACAATGCAGCTCACCACCACCTTCTCAAGGGCCACTGGTGGCAGGCAATAAATGCTGGCCCAGCCAATGAATGAACAAAGAGTAACAATCACTGCTCTCCATGTTCTGTGTGAAACAATGCATTTGGACATTAATACAAGAGTGGTGCATTTACCCTCCTGGATATCACTGCCATTTCGTGAATGATGAGGATGTTGGAGCTGCACAGTGCTGAGTGGATCCTGGTCAAGCAGGTTTGGAGCTCACCTGATTTTAGTTCTTTGGACTGAAAAAGCAGCAGCTCCTTCATTAGGGGGGAAAATATCCAACATCATCCCACTCTGTCCAGTGCAAGCTTGTGAATCACTCCCATCAGATAGGCCTAATTGTTTATTTAAGTTCCTATGCCTTTCAACTTTCATTCATCAGACAGGGAAATTTGGGGATTTGGAAAGGTTGACTCAACTTTTCAAGCTTGTGATCACTCTGGGAGTGGTGAGGTTTGATTCAGGTCATTCCCACAGTGAGTTGTGAATGTTAAAACTACAAAATGTGGGATTCGGACCTTGAAGTCCCAACATTTTTGACACATCTTTAGAAGTTGGAGTAAACATTTGTGTTTGGTGAATAAGCTACGACTAACATTTTTTTAACTATCCATTGCCCGTTTAAATAATATTTAAAAATTAGATTAATGAGAAGTTAAAAAACACTCAAGTTGTAAAATTATTTAAATCAGCTGTTGTTAAAAAAAATTAGACTGCCGCTGGCAGTGAAAGTTGAAAAAACATTGTGGCTTTTGCCTTAAATGCTATTATAATGTCATTATTAATAGGTGGCTGTTTTCCACAACCTATCATTATCTCAGCAGGGGGATCCTATGTTCACAGAATGATTGACAGCTAAAAGAGGTTATTAAAGGATTCACTGTATTTGATGTGTTGTTATGAATGTGATTTGATTTTATGGGGATTTGAGGGGATTTTGTTGTTTTAAATGGGCTTTAATGAATAAGATTTATTTTACTATAGTAAGGCCTCAAATAGACATGAAGACATCTATTTGTTTTATCCAGGTGTGGTTTTTAAGATTGGCCCATTGATGGATACTAGGTAAATTGGTATGGAAGAAACAAGAGTTCATCTGGGGTGTCAGTGCAGCAATCTAACATTTTAAAAAAAACCAAGATTTTGTTGAATTGTGTCATGGGAAAGGATGTAATTTCCAATGAACCACAATGATTGGTGGTGTGTAGACCATTAGAGCATTCTTTGTGCACAGCAAGGTTCCACGGGGAGGAGCTCAATGATTACCTCATCTAATTGTTTTTTTGATGGTGTCAAAAGAGGGTAAAATGTAGATGACAGCGCTAAGCGAAGATTTTCGGGTTTGTTAATCATGATCGGCTCCATTCCTGCAGTTTTTATATTAGCTTCCTGCTGTCTGAATCCAGCTCCTGTCAGGCTACACACTGCTCCATGACAATTGTGTTAATTTTGAAAAACAAATGAAATACTGTAATGAGCTCATAAGTGCAATCTCTTTAAAATGGGATAATGAGCACATAAATAGATTGTGGATGGTCATTGTCTGCTTTTGTAACATAATTATTGTTCACCCAAAGGATTTTGCAAAGACTTCAAGCAAAGTTGTTTTGAAAAGTTTCCATCACTGTCTCCGCACAGTGGATGGTCATTGTCTGCTTTTGTAACATAATTATTGTTCAACCAAAGGATTTTGCAAAGACTTCAAGCAAAGTTGTTTTGAAAAGTTTCCATCACTGTCTCCGCACAATGACGTTATATTCCTGATGCTTCAGCACTGTTGAACTTTGATTGTGTTCTCTAGTGTTTGCCATTATCTTGATAGGCAGTAACTCTACATAATACAAGTTATTCCTTGCCTAACATCTTTTGTGATTGCAAATAGCAGGTCATGTTTCTCATAAACTCTGAAAACTGTCTTTTTATGTTTACTGCACAGTTAGAGCAGCTCAGTTCCTATAATAAATAACCCAGCAGTTCTTATCAAATTCTATCACCGTTAATATGTAACATAGAAGGCAGATTACAACATCCCTCCAACATAGCTCTTGTTGATCATTCTCCTCTGTATGTGCACTCTTACCCAGTGTGTTCACTTATCCTCACAATGTTCCTTTCAATCAACAAGCCTCATTGACCTTGACTTTAGTTGAATCTATAGCACGGTAATCTCCGATTCCTCTGTGTAAAAGCACTTATCTTGCTGTCTACCCTAAACCTGTTACTTTCAGTCCTGGACCATCTCCTCCTGTTGTAGTCCTTGTGACAATGGGAAATACTGTGGAGTTCATTATCACAAAGCTCAGATGGTTAAACAACACAAAATATTCTTGATCCATCTCAATGGCAAAGCCTATTGACACGCTAGTTAATCACAGTCATTAGCCTAATATTACCAGAACAAAGGAAATTCCAATAAATATGCCACAGAAAGTCAGCTTATGCTGTTTAAATTGAGGTAGTAGTAATAATGTGTACAGTGTGATGACAAGATGGAAGTAAACTTGTACAGATTGTTCAATATCATTGTGCATTTCCCATTGTAACCTCCTATTTCATATCATATACTATAAACAATCAGCGCTACAATGCTTCCTTGGAAAAGTAATGCCTCAAGTAAAAAATTCTCAAACTTGTTTTTAAATCCCATTCAAATTAGACCCTACTCCAATTCCTGTAAAACACTCAAATTTACAAAACTACAAAGCTTTTGTTATTTCCATCCTCTGTATTTTATCGGCAGTTGTGCCTCTAGCTGCTAAAGCTGTGAAATTCTCTCCCAAATCTCTGTCATTTCTAAGTATTCTCAAAGAAACTACAATTATCACTAAGCTTGCAGTGAACTGTATTTGTTTGAAATGATTTGCTTTTAGTATCAATAACCTAGGTAAAAACAATGACTGCAGATGCTGGAAACCAGAGTCTAGATTAGAGTGGTGCTGGAAAAGCACAGCAGTTCAGGCAGCATCCGAGGAGCAGGAAAATCGACGTTCTGATGAAGGGCTTTTGCCCGAAACATCGATTTTCCTGCTCCTTGGATGGTGCCTGAACTGCTGTGCTTTTCCAGCACCACTCTAATCTAGACTCTGGTTTCCAGCATCTGCAGTCATTGTTTTTACCTACCTTAAAGGATCTGAGTACAATTTGTATTTAAAACACAGTGCATGCCCCCTCTAGTGACTGTAAGATGGAAGTGGTTTATTGGAAAACATCAAGCATGATTCTTAGCTCGTTAGAATTCTTGCTGGAAGATTGTTCACTCACCATTTAACACATCAGAACCCCAGTTACCCACAGTGCATGCAAAATCAGCCATCCCTAAAGGGTAATTAGGGATGGACAATAGAGGCTGGTCTCGCCAGCAACACTATATCCCATGAATTAATACACAAAACTAGCCACATGACCCTGTTTAGATCATCATAAATGCTTTATGGATAACACCTATTATCTCTTACATTGTAGTAGTGGCCACATTTCAAAAGTACTTAGTGGCTGAAAAGTAGTTTGTAACGTTCATGAAAGGAGTTATATAAATGTACATTTATTCTCTTTTATTTGCAGCTTAAAGTCTAGATGTTGATGTATATTAATCAGAAGCAGAGCAACGTTCTGGCATTCTTCCTTTCTAACTTAAGAGGGAGTCAACAATTTATTACAATTCAATTAAATACTGCACCAAGTGTAATGGATAACAGACATCATTCCCTTTGCATACAAAAGTGACATCCAGAAGGGCATTTGTGAGGCCAAATAAACTCATGGCTCTTGTGGTGCAGTTTTCTGATCTAGGCACAGCTTGGTTTAATTAAGTGACGAATTTGTTGCTTACATTCAGGAATTTAATGTGCAAACAGCCTGTTACTGGCACAATGATCAGAAGAGGCAGGATCAAGTTGCTGTTCCTCTAATGCAACTCTTCTGAGGCCAGGATAAACCAGTGGACCATGGCTGTGGGACTTGATTAAGAGGGAACAGAGTGACCATTTCTGCAATGATTAACATCACAAGGTCTCAAGATGGTCAGGTGCAGGGATTTGAAAGGGCATGTTTAGAATCATCTCCCATCTTTTACCTGCTCATTTTGAACCCTTCTCTTCTGCAAACAGAATGGAATTAGATAGTAGTTTCACACAGGAAACTGGTACATTTTGGAAGGCAGAGTGAGAGGAAGACAATTTGCTTTGGAACACAGAGTGCAATTGTGAAGTATAAATATACACTGCCCATAGTGTCCAAGGGTGTACACGCTAGGTGAATTAGCCATGGGAAATGCAGGGTTACAGGAATTGGGTGGGGGGCATGGGTCTGCGTGCGATGCTCTTTGGATGTTCAGTGTGGACTTATTGGGCTGAAAGGTCTGCTTCCACACTGTAGGGATTCTATTCGATGAGAAACCGCAGTTAATAAAGCTATAAAATAAAGTAGAGCAGTAAAAGACTGAGATTCAATCCTGCAGTTATAGACAAGAAAAACAAGCAGGTGAAAGTGAATACTGCAGATTCTGGAGATCAGAGTCAAGATTAGAGTGGTGCTGGAAAAGCACAGCAAGTCAGGCAGCATCCAAGGAGCAGGAAAATCGACTTTTCAGGCAAAAGCCCTTTATCAGGAAATGATGAAAGGCTTTTGCACGAAACGTTGATTTTCTTGCTCCTTGGACGCTGCCTGACCTGCAGTGCTTTTACAGCACCATTCTAATCTAGAAAAACAAGTAGCAAGGTTATGTTAGTATGATGTAATGATTGAATAATAATGTGAGAATTGCTCATTGGAAGCTTTAGCTTGTGGAAAATTCCCACGGCCTCCGTTGCATTGGGATTTCTGCAGAGTCCTAACTCAAGTCTATGATCCTGCAACAAATATTTTCACTTTTATTTGTTCACTTGTGGGATGTGGGTATTGGTGACTGGGCCAGCATTTCTTGCCATTCCCTTGAGACGGTGGTGGTGAGCTATCATTGGTAGGTCTGCCCGTTAGTATTGCTAGATAGATTTGATGTTCCTGAAATACTTGCTGACAATCAAATGTTACCATTACAATAAAAAAGTCACATTCTTAATATAAT
This sequence comes from Chiloscyllium plagiosum, assembly GCF_004010195.1. NCBI lineage: Eukaryota > Metazoa > Chordata > Chondrichthyes > Orectolobiformes > Hemiscylliidae > Chiloscyllium > Chiloscyllium plagiosum. Next base: position 17,967 of record NW_025210683.1, read on the forward strand.
CATGCCAGAAAAGTTTATTTGTAATATATTTTTATTTTTCTAATTTTCCACTCTGAACCAATTGAAGCCCTTAGTGTGGGATCTGAGTGAACGAGGGAAATAACAGGAGATCTTCTCAACCCTCAATAAGATTTAAGAATTGGAAAATAAACAGAGGAGATGGTGAATAATAGTTGTAATACAGCTGAACTAGATGGGATCTGAGTGAACGAGGGAAATAACAGGAGATCTTCTCAACCCTCAATAAGATTTAAGAATTGGAAAATAAACAGAGGAGATGGTGAATAATAGTTGTAATACAGCTGAACTAGAAATACAAATGATATGGATTCAGATCCCACCTGAATAACTGATGAAATTTAAACTCAATTGTTAACAGTGAAATATAAAGTGAGTCTCAACCATCATCATAAAATCCCATTCAATGTTCTTTAGGGACGGAAATCTACTGCCCTTACTTGATCTGGCCTACATGATGATGTGGTTGATCCTTAACTGCCCTCTGAAATGGCCTAACAAACTACTCAGTTAAAGGGTAATTCGGGATGGTCAATAATACTGGCCCGGCCAGCAACACTCACACCCCATGAAAGAATAAAGAACGACAGATAAACAATAGAAGTACTGAAAAGCAGGAGATTAGAATGGGTGAATTCAATACTGACTTTGGAACAGAAAGAGGGAAGGAAAGGAAGGTTAGATTCAGAAACAGAAAGCGAAAGGAAAAATAATTAGAATGATGGAAGAGTTATAAGTAGTGAGTGTCTGAGACAAGGACCTAGATTTTCACAATGGAAATCTCCCACATTATGCAGATAACAGAAGTGCCTGCAAATTAAAGTCCCTTTTGTAGAACCTGTCACCTATCATTTTGTCAGGGGTGAAATTACAGACAGAGAACACTTCCACCGTGTGCATTTTGGATATGCAGATACCCATATAAATCAGAGCAATTACCAAAAGCAAGTATCAAAAGTGTCAAAACCTACTGTTTCAGGAAACTTTCAAGTTTTCAAGCCATTTAAACAACCTGCCCTTTAAATCTTTGAAAATTATGCCTGGATTGTTAAAACAAATCATTGCTAATGCTTGTTTGTTGACATAGGTCCGAAAGCTTTCATTACATAATGGGAGCTGATGACCGATTTCTCAACTACTCAATATTACAATATGGTGCCTGCTATTTCTCGATTAGATTTAGATATCCCAATAACCCTCAATTATGTAAGATAATCAGAGGGTTGGCAGGTTGGACAGTGAGAGCCTTTTTCCTTGGATGGTAATGGCTAGCACGAGGGGACATAGCTTTTATTTGAGGGGTGATAGATTTAGGATAGATGTCAGAGGTAGTTTCTTTACTCAGAGAGTAGCAGGAGTATGGAACACACTGCCTACAACAGTAGTAGACTTGTCAAACTTAAGGGCATTTAAATGGTCATTGGATAGGCATATGGACGAGAATGGAATAGTGTAGGTTAGATTGGACTTCAGGTTGGTTCCAGAGGACAACACAACATCATGGGTCGAAGGGACTGTACTGAGCTGTAATGTTCTATGAAGTGACAACTCCAGATGATTCTTTTTCTTGAATTCTCAGCCCAAAGACAAATTATCAAGCCCTGCACAATAATCTCTGCTGTGGTTAGTATAAGGTGACACCACCTTATGTCCTGCATCCAGTCCATGACTTTTATTTGTTCATGAGACGTAGGTGCTATGGTAACATACACTTTTATGTGCAACTTGTGGCCTGGAGCTATGGACAGTGATGGTATAGGCACCATTTTCATCCAAACACATGGCTGATCAGGAACATCTTATTGCCTGTGGATATTAGAAGGGCTTAGAAGTTGCTATACAATCTGTTGGCTACATTAAAAATGCACCTTCATTCTATCAAGTCCTGGAATGGGAGTTAAACCTCAAGCTCTTGGCTTACAGGTAGGGTAGCCATCTGGAGTATCAGAAGACCTCTCTCCAACTGGTCGTAGATTCCTTGAAGTGGGATTATGAATTCCACTGCATGTTCTTAGAAATAATTATTCACTTAAATGGTTGCTGTTGTAAGCTATTATAAAGCTAAATAATCTTCAGCTGTCTCATCAATGACCTTCCTTCCATCATAAGGTCAGTAACAGGGATGTTCTCTGATGATTGCACAATGTCCAGCACC
>NW_025210684.1:0-1660 GCF_004010195.1 Chiloscyllium plagiosum
GCTAACTTGGTGCAGAGCAGAGATCGATTGCATGAAGTTCCTAGTGTACAGCAGTTACTCACTGAACATACTTGCTGTTTGAAATGGAATTACTTTTAAATATCAGTAGATTAAAAAGGAAAATTGTGCTTTTATCTGGCTTCTTTCACCATTTAAGGATGCCCCAAAGTGCTTCACAGCCAACAAAATGCCTATGAAGGGTGCATCCTTTTGTAAGGTAAAAGAAACGCAGCAGTTAATTTAGGCACAGCGAGATCCTATTAACAGAAAGCGAATAGGTTAATGATGAGATTTTTAATGTTTTAGAGATAAATATCAGCTGGGAGAATGAAGTATATGCAGAGGTTGTGGTCTCAATGTGGACACCTCAGCCTTCAGAAATGGGTGGGCCTATGGCTTTCTATCACAGATGTACTGAGAAGCCCTTCAGTAAGATTTTATTTTAGTTTTTTGAAGTATGGTTAATGGCTACAATTTTTCCACTTGTGCAGTCAACAGTTCAGATCTGTCCAATAAAATAATCTAACGGAGGAAAGACTGCAAGCTGGCGATGGCAGAAGGGGAAATCATAATTTTTAAAGAGTACTGGTGTGTTGTAAAATAGCAAAGTGGCACTGGGTGGATATTAAATCTAAAATTTCATTTATTTAGCTGCTTTAACATTGTAAGACACCGATATTATCTGACAAAATTTGACATTGATTCAATTTGGAGTTATCAGGCCGTATAACCAAAAGCTCAGTCAAAGAGACCGATATTTTACTGTCTTTAAAGGAGGAAGACGGACATGGAAGATGTAGAATGTGGGGAAATAGATGGTGACATCTTGAAATATGTTCATATTACTGAGGTGGAGCTGCTAGATGTCTTGAAATGCATAAAACTGGATAAATCACCAAGACCTGACCAGGTGTGCCTGCAAATGTGGTACTACTGTCTAAGAAAGGTGGTAAGAAAAAGCCAGGGAACCATAGACTGGTGAGCCTGGCGTCAGTGTTGGGCAAGTTGTTGAAGGGAATCCAGACACACAGGATTTACAAGTATTTGGAAAGGCAAGGACTGTTTAAGGATAGTCAGCATGGCTTTGTGCATGGGAAATCATCCCAGGAGCAGGAGAATCGACGTTTCGGGCATAAGCCCTTCTTCATGCCCGAAACGTCGATTCTCCTGCTCCTTGGATGCCGCCTGACCTGCTGAGCTTTTCCAGCAACACATTTTTCAGCTCTGATCTCCAGCATATGCAGTCCTCACTTTCTCCGCGTGGGAAATCATGTCTCACAAACTTGATTGAGTTTTTTGAAGAAATAACAAAGAGGATTAATGAAGGCAGAGCGGTGCACGTGATCTATATGGACTTCAGTAAGGCTTTCGACAAGTTCCTCATGGGAAACCGGTTAGCAAGGTTAGACCTCATGGAAGGAGAAAGTGAGGTCTGCAGATGCTGGAGATCAGAGATGCAAATGTGTTGCTGGAAAAGCGCAGCAGGTCAGGCAGCATCTAGGGAACAGTAGAATCGGTGTTTCGGGCATTAGCCCTTCTTCAGGAATGAGGAAAGTTGGTCCAGCAGGCTAAGATAAAAGATAGGGAGGAGGGACTTGGGGGAGGGGCGTCGGAAATGTGATAGGTGGAAAGAGGTCAAGGTGAGGGTGATAGGTCAGAC
>NW_025210684.1:4448-20139 GCF_004010195.1 Chiloscyllium plagiosum
AAGAAGACCAATGTACATCACACCAATGAATTGATCTGTAAAACTGGAGCAGTTTCCCACCCAGCATCTAGGTCTTTGTGCACCAACCCAATGCATTGATCTGGAAACCAGGAGCTGTTACCCGCCCACCATGCGGAAGGGTAATTGCTCCTGGTTTACAGATCAATGCACTGGTCGTGTGGCCACCCAGTGCACTGATGTGCAACCAGGCACATTTATAATCCCAGCATGTAGGACTGTGTACACTCCCCCAATGCACTCACCTGTAATCCAGCAGCAGTTCCCCTCCCAGCATGTCGAACTCTTTACAGTGCATAGGTCTGTAAACCAGGAGCACTTACCGTACAAGCATGTAGAGCAGTGTACATCACCTCCGTGCATTGATATGTAAACCAGTAGCAGTTATCCTTCCAGCATGAAGAACAGTGGACACAACCCCAGTGCATTTATCTGTAAACCAGGAGCAATTACCCTTCCGCATGGTGGGCGGGTAACAGCTCCTGGTTTCCAGATCAATGCATTGGGTTGGTGCACAAAGACGTGGATGCTGGGTGGGAAACTGCTCCAGTTTTACAGATCAATTCATTGGTGTGATGTACATTGGTCTTCTTTCTGGGATGGTAACTTCCTGCTGAACAGATCAATGCACTGTTGTGGTCAATACAGCTCTAAAAACTGGGACGATAACTGATCCTGGCTTACCAATCAAACACTGGGGTGGTGTACACTGTCCAAGATGCTGGGACGGAATCTGCTCCTGGTTTAAGGTCAATGCACTGGGGTGGTGTACACACCTCTACTCGCTGCGAGGGTAACTGCTCCTGGTTCACAGATCATTGCACTGGGGTTTTGCACACAGTCCTACATGCTGGAAGGGTAACTGCTCCAAGATTACTGATAAAGCACTCGGATGCTGTGCACAGTCCTACATGCTGGGACGGAATCTGCTCCTGATTTGCAGGTCAATGCACTGGGGTGGTGTTCACAACGCTATATGCTGGGAAGATAAGTGCTCCTGGTTTATAGCTCAATACACTGGGTTGGTGTACACAGCTCTACTTGCTGGGAGGGTAATTGCTCCTGGTTTACAGATAAATGCACTGGGGTTGTGTCCACTGTTCTTCATGCTGGAAGGGTAACTGCTCCTGGTTTACATATCAATGCACTGAGGTTGTGTACACTGCTCTACATGCTTCTACCGAAAGTGCTCCTGGTTTACAGATCTATGCACTGTAAAGAGTTCTACATGGCGGGGGGGGAACTGCTGCTGGATTACAGGTGAGTGCACTGGCGGAGTGTACACAGTCCTACATGCTGGGATTATAACTGTGCCTAGTTGCACATCAGTGCACTGGGGTGGCCACACAGTCCTATATGCTGAGAGACTAACTGCTCTTAGTTTGCAGATCAATGCCCTGGGGTGGGCAACACAGCTCTACATGCTGAGAGTGTAAATGCTTCCAGTTTGCAGGACAATGCAATAGTGGGGGCTACACAGCCATACATGCTGGGAGGGAAACTGCTCCTGGTTTACACATCAATACACTGGGATGGTGTACTCATCTCTATATGTTGGGAGGGTAACTGCTCCTGGTTTACAGTTTAATGTACTGGGGTGGTCTACACAGTCCTGCATGCTGGGAGGGTAACTGCTCCAGTTTACAGATCAATGCACTTAGGCGGAGTACACACTATTATATGCTGGGCTTATAACTGCGTCTGGTTTGCAGATTTTTGCACTGGGGTGTTTTACGCAGTCCTACATATTGGGTGGGTTACTGCTCCAGATGTACAGATGAATGAAATGGATTTGTCTATAAAGCTGTACATACTGGGACGGTAACAGCTTCTGTTTACTGATCATGGCACTGGGGTGTTTATTGATCATTGCACATGCACAGTCCTACATGGTGGAAGGGTAACTGCTCCTGGTTTACAATTCGATGTTCTGGGGTGGTGACACAGTCCTAAATGCTGGGAGCGTAAGTGCTCGTGGTTTACAGATCAATGCACTGCAGTGGTGTATACAGTCCGACACGCTGTGAGGGGAACTGCTTCTGGTTTACAGATCAATGAACTGGAGTGGTTTGCACAGGCCTGCATGCTGGATGGTTAACTGCTCTGGTTTACAGATCAAAGCACTGGCGCAGTATACACAGTCTTACATGTTGGGCAGGTAACTGCTCCTGGTTAACTGATAAATGCACTCGGGTGGTGCACACAGACATACATGCTGTGAGGGGAACTGCTCCAGTTTCACAGATCACTTCATTGGTGTGGTGTACATTGCTCTACTTGCTGGGATGCTTACTGCTCCTGCTGAACAGATCAATGCACTGTGCTGGTCTATACAGCTCTACAAACTGGGACGACAACTGAGCCTGGCTTACAGATCAATTCACTGGGGTGGTGTACACGGTCCTACATGCTGGGAGGGTATCTGCTCCTGCTTTACAGATCAATTCACTGGCGCGGTATAAACAGTCTTACATGCTGGGAGGGTAACTGCTCCTGGTTTACAGATCAATGCACAGTGGTGTTGTACAAAGTTCTAGATGGTCGGACGGTAACTGCTCTTAGTTTACATATCAATGCACAGGGGTGGTGTACACAGCTCCATATGTTGGGATGTTAACTGCTCCTAGTATACAGATCAATGCATTGGGGTGGTGTTCACAACGCTACATGCTGGGAGGTTATCTGCTCCTGGGTTATAGATGAATGCACTGGGGTAGTGTACATAGTCCTCCATGCTGGGAGGTTAACTGCTCCTGGTTTACAAATCAATGCACTGGGGTAGTGTACTCAGTCCTCCATGCTGGGAGGGAAACTGGTCCAGGATTACAGATCAAGGCACTGGGGTGGTGTACCTAGTCCAAAATGCTGGGAGGTTAACTGCTCCTGGTTTAGAGATCAATGCACTTGAGAGGTGTACACAGTCCTACATGCTGGGTGGGTAAATGCTGCTGGTTTACAGATAATTGCACTGGGCTTTTGTACGCAGACCTACATGCTGAAATTGTAACTGCTCCAGGATTATAGATCAAAGCACTGGGGTGGTGTACACAGTCCTACATGCTGGGACGGAATCTGCTCCTGGTTTAAAGGTCAATGCACTGGGGTGGTGTACATTGCTATAATTGTCGGATGGTAACTCCTCCCGGTTTACAGATCAATGTTCTGTTGTGTGTATGCAGTGCTTCATGCTGGATGGTTACCTGCTCCTGGTTTACAGTTCAATGCACTTCGGTGGTGTACACAGTTTAACATGCTAGGACGGTAACTGCTCCTGGTTTACAGATCAATGCACTGGTGTTGTGTCCACTGCTCTTCATGCTGGAAGGGTTTCTGCTCCTTGGTCACTGATCAATACACTGGGGTGGTGTACACAACGCTAACTGCTGGGAGGGTAACTGCTCCTCGTTTACAGATCAATGCCCTGGGGTGGTGTACACAGTCGTAGTTGATGTGAGGGTAACTGCTCCTGCTTTACTTATCAATGCACTGAGTTGGTGTACACTGCTCTACATCATTGTACGGTTATTGCTTCTGGTTTACAGATCGATCCACTGGGATGGTGTAAAGAGTCCTTCATGCTGGGAGGGGAACAGCTGCTGGATTACATGTGAATGCACTGGGGGAGTGTACGCAATCCTACATGCTGGGATTATAACTGCGTCTGGTTTGCACATCAGTGCAGTGGGGTGGCCACACAGTCCTATATGCTGGGAGAGTAACTGCCCTAGTTTAGAGTTCAATGCACTGGGGTGGTGTTCACAATGCATCTTGCTGGGAGAGTACCTGCTCCTGGTTTACAGATCAATGCATTGGAGAGGTGTACACAGCTCTACATGCTGGAAGGTTAACTGTTCCTGGTTTTCAGATCAATGCACGTAGGTCTTGTTCACAGCTCTACATGCTGGGAGGGTAACTGCTCTTGGTTTACAGATCAATGCACTGGGGTGGTGTGCACAGTCTTACCTGCTGTGAGGGTTTACGGATCAATGCTCCTGGTTTACAGATCAATGCACTGGGGTGATGTACACAGCTCTATATGTTGTGAGGGTAACTGCTCCTGGTTTACAGATCAATGCACTGGGGTGGTGTACACAGCTCTATATGTTGTGAGTGTAATTTCTCCTGATTTACAGTTCAATGCACTGGGGTGGTGTACACAGTCCTACATGCTTGGACGGTAACTTCTCCTGATTTACAGATCAATGCACTGGGATAGTGTACACAGTCCTACACGCTGGGTGGACAACTGCTCCTGGTTACAGATCAATTCACTGGGGATTTGTACACAGTCCTACATGCTGGGTGGACAACTGCTCCCGGGTTACAGATCTGTGCACTTGGGTGGTGTACACAGTCCTACATGCTGGGAAGTTTAACTGTTCCTGTTTTATTGATTAATGCACCAGTGATGACTGCACAGGTCGTGGTGCTGTTCAGAATATTTAGTAATGTAGCCTGTGCACCTCCCCATGCTGGATGGATTTTTGTTTCAGGTTCAGACATCAGTGCACTGCCGTGTTCTGCATTGCTCCCCGTGCTGCACTGATATCCAAGCAGGGTTTATGGATCAATGTCGTTCTGTGGTCTGCACAGCTCCCGCTGATGGACAGATATCTCACCCGGGTTGAAAGATCAATGCACTGCTGTGGTCTGCACAGTTCCCCGTGCTGGACAGATATCTAGTCTATGTTTATAGACCAATGCACTGCTGCGGTCTTCACTGCCTCCCAGTGCTGGGCAGACATCTGGACCATTTTATAGACCAATACACGGCTATGGTCTGCATAAATCCCCGTGCTGGTCAGATATCTAGTCCGTGTTTATAGATCAATGCACACAAGTGTGCACACAGTCTTACATGCTGGGAGGGTAACTGCTCCTGGCTTACAGATCACTGCACTGTGGTGGTGTACACAGTCCTACGTGCTTAAAGGGTAACTGCTCCTGGTTGACAGATCAATGCACTGGGGTGGTGTGCACAGGTCGACATGCTGGGAGGGTAACTGCTCCTCGTTTACAGATCAATGCACTAGGGCGTTGTACACAGTCCTATATAATGGGTGGGTAACTGTTCCAGTTTACAGATCAATGCAGTAGGGTGATATACACTGTCCTACACGCTGGGAGGGTAACTGCTCATGGTTTGCACATAGATGCACTGGTGTGGTGTACACAGCTCTACACGCTGAGAGGATTATTGTTCCTGGTTTACATTTCAATGCACTGGGGTGGTGTACACAGTCATACATGCTTGGAGGGTATCTGTTCCTGGTTTACAGATCAATGCACTGGGGTGGTCTACACTGCTCTACTCACTGGGACGGTAACTACTCCTGGCTTACAGATAAATGTTCTGGGATGGTGTATATAGTCCGCCATGCTGGGATGGTAACTAATCCTGGCTTACAGATCAATGTACTGGGATAGTGTAGATAGTCCGCCATGCTGGGATGGTAACTACTCTTGGCTGACAGATCAATGAACTGGGATGGTGTACACAGTCCTACATGCTGGGAGTGGAGCTGCTCCTGGTTTACAGTTCAATGCATTGGTGTGGTGTGCACAGTCCTACATGCTGGGAGAGGAACAGCTCCTGGTTTACTGTTCAATGTACTGGGGTGGTGTACACGGTCCTACGTGCTGGGATGTTATTTGCAACTGGTTTACAGATCAATGCACTTGGGCGTTGTACACAGTCCTACATGCTGGCAGGGTAACAACTCCTCGTTTACAGATCACGCACTGGGGTGGAGTACACAGTCCTACTAGCTGGACAGGTAACTGCTCCTCGTTTACAGATCAATGCACAGGGGTGTGTACGCAGTCCCACATGCTGCAACAGTAAATGCTCTTGGTTTACCGGTCAATGCACTGGGGTGGTGTATACAGTCCTACATGCTGGGAGGGAAACTGCTCCTGGTTTACAGATAGATGCACTGGTGTTGTGTACACAGCTCTACATGCTGGGAGGATAACTACACCTGGTATACAGATGAATGCACTGAGGTCTTGTTCACAGCTCTACGTGCTGGGATGTTAAAAGCTCTTGGTTTACTGATCAATGCTCTGGGGTGGTGAAAAGAGCTCTTCATGCTGGGAGGGTATCTGTTCCTGATTTACAGAACAGTGCACTGGGGTTGTGTATACAGATCTATATGCTGGGAGGGTAACTGCTCCTGGTTTACAGACTAATGCACTGGGGTGGTGTTCACAACTTTTTCTTGCTGGGAGGGTAACTGCTATTTGCAGATCACTGCACTGGGGTGGTGTACACAGCTCTACATGCTGGGAGGATAACTACACCTGGTATACAGATGAATGCACTGAGGTCTTGTTCACAGCTCTACGTGCTGGGATGTTAAAAGCTCTTGGTTTACTGATCAATGCTCTGGGGTGGTGAAAAGAGCTCTTCATGCTGGGAGGGTATCTGTTCCTGATTTACAGAACAGTGCACTGGGGTTGTGTATACAGATCTATATGCTGGGAGGGTAACTGCTCCTGGTTTACAGACTAATGCACTGGGGTGGTGTTCACAACTTTTTCTTGCTGGGAGGGTAACTGCTATTTGCAGATCACTGCACTGGGGTGGTGTACACAGCTCTACATGCTGGGAGGATAACTACACCTGGTATACAGATGAATGCACTGAGGTCTTGTTCACAGCTCTACGTGCTGGGATGTTAAAAGCTCTTGGTTTACTGATCAATGCTCTGGGGTGGTGAAAAGAGCTCTTCATGCTGGGAGGGTATCTGTTCCTGATTTACAGAACAGTGCACTGGGGTTGTGTATACAGATCTATATGCTGGGAGGGTAACTGCTCCTGGTTTACAGACTAATGCACTGGGGTGGTGTTCACAACTTTTTCTTGCTGGGAGGGTAACTGCTATTTGCAGATCACTGCACTGGGGTGGTGTACACAGCTCTACATGCTGGGAGGATAACTACACCTGGTATACAGATGAATGCACTGAGGTCTTGTTCACAGCTCTACGTGCTGGGATGTTAAAAGCTCTTGGTTTACTGATCAATGCTCTGGGGTGGTGAAAAGAGCTCTTCATGCTGGGAGGGTATCTGTTCCTGATTTACAGAACAGTGCACTGGGGTTGTGTATACAGATCTATATGCTGGGAGGGTAACTGCTCCTGGTTTACAGACTAATGCACTGGGGTGGTGTTCACAACTTTTTCTTGCTGGGAGGGTAACTGCTATTTGCAGATCACTGCACTGGGGTGGTGTACACAGCTCTACATGCTGGGAGGATAACTACACCTGGTATACAGATGAATGCACTGAGGTCTTGTTCACAGCTCTACGTGCTGGGATGTTAAAAGCTCTTGGTTTACTGATCAATGCTCTGGGGTGGTGAAAAGAGCTCTTCATGCTGGGAGGGTATCTGTTCCTGATTTACAGAACAGTGCACTGGGGTTGTGTATACAGATCTATATGCTGGGAGGGTAACTGCTCCTGGTTTACAGACTAATGCACTGGGGTGGTGTTCACAACTTTTTCTTGCTGGGAGGGTAACTGCTATTTGCAGATCACTGCACTGGGGTGGTGTACACAGCTCTACATGCTGGGAGGATAACTACACCTGGTATACAGATGAATGCACTGAGGTCTTGTTCACAGCTCTACGTGCTGGGATGTTAAAAGCTCTTGGTTTACTGATCAATGCTCTGGGGTGGTGAAAAGAGCTCTTCATGCTGGGAGGGTATCTGTTCCTGATTTACAGAACAGTGCACTGGGGTTGTGTATACAGATCTATATGCTGGGAGGGTAACTGCTCCTGGTTTACAGACTAATGCACTGGGGTGGTGTTCACAACTTTTTCTTGCTGGGAGGGTAACTGCTATTTGCAGATCACTGCACTGGGGTGGTGTACACAGCTCTACATGCTGGGAGGATAACTACACCTGGTATACAGATGAATGCACTGAGGTCTTGTTCACAGCTCTACGTGCTGGGATGTTAAAAGCTCTTGGTTTACTGATCAATGCTCTGGGGTGGTGAAAAGAGCTCTTCATGCTGGGAGGGTATCTGTTCCTGATTTACAGAACAGTGCACTGGGGTTGTGTATACAGATCTATATGCTGGGAGGGTAACTGCTCCTGGTTTACAGACTAATGCACTGGGGTGGTGTTCACAACTTTTTCTTGCTGGGAGGGTAACTGCTATTTGCAGATCACTGCACTGGGGTGGTGTACACAGCTCTACATGCTGGGAGGATAACTACACCTGGTATACAGATGAATGCACTGAGGTCTTGTTCACAGCTCTACGTGCTGGGATGTTAAAAGCTCTTGGTTTACTGATCAATGCTCTGGGGTGGTGAAAAGAGCTCTTCATGCTGGGAGGGTATCTGTTCCTGATTTACAGAACAGTGCACTGGGGTTGTGTATACAGATCTATATGCTGGGAGGGTAACTGCTCCTGGTTTACAGACTAATGCACTGGGGTGGTGTTCACAACTTTTTCTTGCTGGGAGGGTAACTGCTATTTGCAGATCACTGCACTGGGGTGGTGTACACAGCTCTACATGCTGGGAGGATAACTACACCTGGTATACAGATGAATGCACTGAGGTCTTGTTCACAGCTCTACGTGCTGGGATGTTAAAAGCTCTTGGTTTACTGATCAATGCTCTGGGGTGGTGAAAAGAGCTCTTCATGCTGGGAGGGTATCTGTTCCTGATTTACAGAACAGTGCACTGGGGTTGTGTATACAGATCTATATGCTGGGAGGGTAACTGCTCCTGGTTTACAGACTAATGCACTGGGGTGGTGTTCACAACTTTTTCTTGCTGGGAGGGTAACTGCTATTTGCAGATCACTGCACTGGGGTGGTGTACACAGCTCTACATGCTGGGAGGATAACTACACCTGGTATACAGATGAATGCACTGAGGTCTTGTTCACAGCTCTACGTGCTGGGATGTTAAAAGCTCTTGGTTTACTGATCAATGCTCTGGGGTGGTGAAAAGAGCTCTTCATGCTGGGAGGGTATCTGTTCCTGATTTACAGAACAGTGCACTGGGGTTGTGTATACAGATCTATATGCTGGGAGGGTAACTGCTCCTGGTTTACAGACTAATGCACTGGGGTGGTGTTCACAACTTTTTCTTGCTGGGAGGGTAACTGCTATTTGCAGATCACTGCACTGGGGTGGTGTACACAGCTCTACATGCTGGGAGGATAACTACACCTGGTATACAGATGAATGCACTGAGGTCTTGTTCACAGCTCTACGTGCTGGGATGTTAAAAGCTCTTGGTTTACTGATCAATGCTCTGGGGTGGTGAAAAGAGCTCTTCATGCTGGGAGGGTATCTGTTCCTGATTTACAGAACAGTGCACTGGGGTTGTGTATACAGATCTATATGCTGGGAGGGTAACTGCTCCTGGTTTACAGACTAATGCACTGGGGTGGTGTTCACAACTTTTTCTTGCTGGGAGGGTAACTGCTATTTGCAGATCACTGCACTGGGGTGGTGTACACAGCTCTACATGCTGGGAGGATAACTACACCTGGTATACAGATGAATGCACTGAGGTCTTGTTCACAGCTCTACGTGCTGGGATGTTAAAAGCTCTTGGTTTACTGATCAATGCTCTGGGGTGGTGAAAAGAGCTCTTCATGCTGGGAGGGTATCTGTTCCTGATTTACAGAACAGTGCACTGGGGATCAGTGCAGAGGTGTGTGTGTACGCAGTCCTACATGCAGGAAGGGTAACAGCTCCTGGTGTACAGATCAATGCACTGTGGTGGTGTATACTGTCCTACATGCTAGGAGGGTAACTACTCGTGGTTTACAGAACAATGCACTGAGGTTTTGTTCACAGCTCAACATGCTGAGAGGGTAACTGCTCTTGATTTACAGAACAATGCACTGGGGTGGTGCACACTGATCTGCATGCTGGGAGGGTATCTACTCCTGGCTTGCAGATAGACGCACTGAAGCACTGTACATAGCTCTACATGCTGAGGTGATTACTGCTCCTGTTTGCACATCAATGCACTGGGGCAGTGTTCAAAGTCGTATATGACGGGGCAGGTAACTGCTCCTGGTTTACATGTCAATGCACAGGTGTGGTGTACACAATCCGACATGATGGAAGGGTAACTTCCCCTGGTTTAAAGACCAGTGCAATGGGGAGGTGTACTCAGTCCTGCATGCTGGGACGGTAAGTGCTCCTGGTTTACAGATCAATGCACTAGGGTAGTGTACATAGTCCTACATGCTGGGTTGGTAACTGCTCCTGGTTTGCAGATAGATGCAGTGGTGTGGTGAACACTGCTCTCCATGCTGGGAGGATTACTGCTTCTGGTTTAAAGATCAATGCACTGGGGTGGTGTACACAGTCTAATATGCTGGGATGGTATCTGCTCCTGGTTTGCAGCAAGATGCAGTGGTGTGGTGTACACAGCTCTGTATGCTGGGGGGGGATAACTGCTCCTGGTTTACAGATCAATGCCCAGCGGTAGTGTACACAATCCTACATGCCAGCAAGGTAACTGCTCCTGGTTTAGAGATTAATGCACTGAGGTATTGTTCACAGCTCAACATGCTGGGAGGGTAACTGCTCTTGATTTACAGAACAGTGCACTGGGGTGGGGTACACAGATCTGCATGCTGAGAAGGTATCTGATCCTGGCTTGGAGACAGAGGCACTGAAGCACTGTACACAGCACTACATGCTGGGTGTGTATCTGCTCCAGTTTACAGATCAATGCACTGGGGCGGTGTACACAGTCTGTCATGCTGGACGTGTAAGTGCTCCTCCTTTACAGTTCAATGCACTGGGGTGGTTCACACCATCCTACATGCTGGGAGGGTAACTGCTCCGGGTTTAGAGATCAATGCTCTGGGGCGTTTTTGTACACAGTCCTACATGCCAGGACAGTAACTGCTCCTGGTTTGCAGATAGATGCACTGGTGTTGTGTACACAGTTCTACATGCTGGAGGGTATCAGTTCCTCGTTTACAGATTAATGCACTGGAGTGGTGAACACAGTCCTATATGCTGGGAGTGTAACTGCTGCTGAGTTACAGATCAATGCAATGGAGTGGTGTACACAGTCCTACATGCTTGGAAGGTAACTGCTCCTGTTTTACAGTTCAATGCACTGGCGTGGTGTACACAGTCCTACGTACTGGGAGAGTAACTGATCCTGGTTTACAGATCAATGCACTGAGAAGGTGTATGCGGTCCTAAATGCTGGGAGGGTAACTGCTCCTGGTTTACAGATCAATGCACTGGGATGGTGTACACAGTCCTCCATGCTGGGAGGGTAACTGCTCCAGGTTTACAGATCAATGCACTGGTGTGGTGTATACTGTCCTACATGGTGGAAGGATATCTGCTCCTGGTTTACAGATCAATGCACTGGGGTGGTGCACACAGTTCTATATGCCAATACAGTAAGTGCTTTTGTTTTCAAGATCCATGCACTGGGGTGGTGTACACAACTCTTCATGCTGGTGTACACAGCTCTATACTCTGGGAGGGTAACTGTTCCAGGTTTACAGATCAATGCACTGGGGTGGTGTACACAGACCTACAATGCTGGGATCTTTATCTGCTCTTGGTTTATAGATTAATTCACTAGTGATCACTGCACAGTTTGCGGTGCTGGTCAGACTGGTTGATGTATTCTGTGCACCTCTCCATGTTGGATGGATATTTGCTTCATGTTCACATTAGTCCCCTGCTGTGGTCTGCGTAGCTCTCCATGCTGTACAGGCATCTAAGCGCCGTTTTATGGATCAATGCACTGCTGCTGTGGTCTGCTCAGCTGCCAGTGATGGACAGATATCTCGCCCGGGTTTATAGATCAATGCACTGCTATAGTCTGCATAGCTCCCCGTGTTGGACAAATTTGTAGTCCATGTTTATAGACCAATGCACTGCTGTAGTCTGCACAGCTCCCCGTGCTGGGCAGATATCTAGTCCGGGTTTATAGATCTATGCACTACTTTGGTCTGCACTGCTCCTGGTGCTGGACAGGTATCTAGTCCGGGTTTTTTGCTCAAAGCACTATTGTGGTCTGCGTCGCTCCCCGTGCTGGACAGATATCTGGTCCGCGTTTATAGATCAATATACGGGTGTGGTTTGCACTGCTTCTCATGCTGAATGCTTGCTGGAGGAACACAGCAAGTCAGGCATCATCAGGAGGTGTAGAATTTGATGTGTCGGATGTAGTCCTCCTTTAGGACTCTTACAGAAGGGTTACACCCGAAACGTCGACTTCACCACCTCCCGATGCAGCCTGGCTTGCTGTGTTCTCCCAGCTTCCTGCAAGCCTACTTTGGATTCCAGCATCTGCAGCTTTCCAGTCTCTATCCTGGCTTCCCGTTCTGGACAGATGTCTAGTCAGCGTCTGGCGATAAGTGCGTTTATATGGTCTGTGCAGTGTTCCACTCTGAACATATTGCTGGGTTACAATGAGCAGTAAATTGGCCTGGTCGGCACAATGTTCCACGGTGAACAGATATTTCCTCTGGGTTTCTGGTGTCCGGGCTGGTTCTGTGGGGTGGATTGAGAATGTGGTATATCGAACCATTTCAGCTGATCTGGCAA
Source organism: Chiloscyllium plagiosum (assembly GCF_004010195.1). Lineage (NCBI taxonomy): Eukaryota > Metazoa > Chordata > Chondrichthyes > Orectolobiformes > Hemiscylliidae > Chiloscyllium > Chiloscyllium plagiosum. The sequence goes on from NW_025210684.1 coordinate 17,043, forward strand.
TGCTTTTAGTTGCCATTATTGTGATTGGGCCCTCCGTCTCTCACCCCATTAATGTTACAGTGTGGCCGTGCCCAGTACATCATGTTGGTGGAGTGGATGGGGGGAAAAGTGATGGACAGATCAAGGAGTTCCCCGGAACGTTCTGCCCCCCAAATTCTATAAGTGACACTCCCCGGACCGTTTTGTCCCCAACGTTCTATAACTGACACTCCCCGGATCGTTCTGTCCCCGATATTCTATAACCGCCATTTCCCGGAACGTTCTGTACCCGACATTCTATAACCGCCATTCCCCGGAACGTTCTGTCCCTGACATTCTATAACCGCCATTCCCCGGAATGTTCTGTCCCCGAAATTCTATAACCGACTTTACCCGTAACATTCTGTCCCCTGACATTCTCTAACTGGCATTCCCTGGAACATTCTGTCACTAACATTCTTTAACTGACATTCCCTGGAACATTCTGCCCCATAACATTCTCTAATGGACATTCCGCAGAACATTCTATCCCCGATATTCGATAACAGACATTCACCGGAATATTCTGCCCCTGACATTCTATATCTGACATTCCCCGGAACATTCTTTCCCTGACATTCTACAACTGACATTTCCCGGCACATTCTGTTCACTGACATTCCACACCGGACATTCGTCGGAACATTCTGTCCCCAACATTCTATACCGGACATTCCCCGGAACATTCTTTCCCCAACATTCTATACCGGACATTTCCCGGAATATTCTGTCCCCAGCATTCTATAACTGACATTCCCTGTAACGTTCTGTCCCAAATATTCTATAACTGACATTCCCCGGAACGTTCTGTCCCTGACACTGTTTGTGAATGGCCGGACGTCAGTGAATTGAACAAACGTTAAGATCCCGAGGGAAGAGATCCAGTTCCAGGGAGAAGAAGACGCTGTTCCGAAAACTGCTCAGATAGTTAAGCGGGTGAATATGTTTTCGCTGTGTTTACATTCCTTCACGACACAGGATCGACCACAATTACGACCAAAATCCAGAAATTCCCAATTTCCGTTTGTCTTCAGGAAACTGGGAGAGAATCCTTCAGGACAGCAATGTTTCCACCCTCCGTATCAGGAACTGCAATGAAGACACCTGTGTCTACTCTCGAGTGATCGAGTGTGTGGGAATGTTCCAGAAACCATCTTCCTTATGGATGTATCTCTGCGTGTTTGGGGAGGGAGTGTTTCTCGTGGTTTATGTCACATTTTTGTCACTAATTCTGACCTTCCCATTTGTTATTTCAGCTTCAATTGTTTTAATAAATCTTTGAATAGTGACACATTTGAAAATCCTACTGGGTCCCCAATTAAACTGGTACCTTTGCTCCAGGCTGATGGATAATGTGTGTGTTTTCCTTCCGCGCAATTAACATAGTGCCATCTACGTCCTGCTTTATAAAGATTGCGGATTGTCTCCATGTGTCAGACGTTACTTGGGGGCCATGGCAGCGGCGGATCTCCTGGTCATTATCCTCGACCTGATCCTGAGACGCATTCCTATTGTTTATCGGCAACAGTTTTATTTCCTGTACTCCGTCCCCGTGTGTAATATCCACGCCGTCCTGCTTTATGCAGCCACTGACTGCTCTGTCTGGTTCACCGTCACTTTCACCTTTGATCGGTTTGTGGCCATTTGTTGCCAGAAGCTGAAAAGTAAATATTGCAGTGAGAAAACGGCGGCTGTGGTTCTGGGAGCAGTGACTGTGCTGAGCTGTTTAAAGAACATTTCCTGGTATTTGATGCTCACGGCTCGGTATTCGCTGTGGAACGGCCCCTGGTTTTGTGAGGTAACAGATGCTGTTCTATTCTCCATTGTCTGGGTCACAATCGAGTCCCTCCACCACATTCTAACCCCGTGTGTCCCATTTCTCCTGATTCTGCTGCTCAATGTTCTCACCGTCAGACACATTTTAGTGACCATCAGAGCCCACAGGAGACTCCGCGCTCACACCAATGGGGACGCTCTGTCTGACACTGAAATGAGAAACCGAAAAAAATCCATCATTTTACTATTTGTGATCTCGGCCAATTTAATCCTGCTATGGTCAACGTTAATGGTGTATTCCATATGGGACCGGATGTGGTATATTGGGTCTCTCTGTGTCTCTCCATCACTTCGTGCAGGAATTGGGCTTCATGCTGCAATTCCTCAGTTGCTGCACAAACACCGCGATTTATGCCGTGACCCAGACTAAGTTGAGGCAACAGCTTAAGAATGTGCTGAAATATCCCTTCACCCGAATCCATCAATCAATCAAATTCCCTCATTAATCAATCCCTCCGGGATTTTCTCATTTCAGTTCAGTGTTTCAGCGATGGAACAGCCTGTCGCTGTGGTAACAGACTGAGGGTAGCGCTGGTTTGTTCATCCATATCCCACAGGGGGGTTGCAGGGACACATTTCAATGTCTCTAACAATTCAGGGGCCAGTAAGAAATGGCACCATCCCACTGACTGTATTCCTCACTTCCATTTGTCAACAATAAAAAATTTCATTAAAGGGTGCCAAGCAGCAGAGTGAACGATGTTGTTTTGTGTCTTTGTGCTGAAGAAGCTGAGCTGGAGAGAGGGAAAGAATCAGACCGAAGTCCGGGTCCTCAGAGAAGGGGAGGGAACCGCGCCCTGAGCTCAGGAGCTGGGTTTAACTCCCTCTGTCCCCGCACTCCAACCTGGCCGCCCCATTTCCTCTCTCCTACTCTTTCTGCTCATTTCTCTCCCCCTCTCTCTCTTCACATACACTCTTTCTCACCACCTCTTGCTTTCACTCTCCCTCGTCCCCCCTCTCTCTCACACACATCTCCTCCCCGGTTTCTCCACCTGCCTCCACTCTTTGCTCTCTCCTCCACTTCACTCTCACTCTCCTGGGGGAGAGAGTGTGGACGAGAGTGTCGCGAGAGAGGCGGGAGAGAGTGGCAGAGAGACGGGTTAGAGGGGGGCAGAGTGGACGAGAGATTAGGGGCGAGAGAGGGTGAGAGAGAGGGGGAGAGAGGGGAGAGAGAGAAGAGGCGAGGGAGAGAGAAATTGGACAGAGAGAGGGAGGCGAGAGAGAGAGAAAAGGGTGTGGGAGA
>NW_025210685.1:0-9527 GCF_004010195.1 Chiloscyllium plagiosum
AGGGTCTTAAGGAGTGTATTGAGACAAAGTGACTTTGGAATTCTGGTTCAAGGTTCTCTGAAAGTGGAGTCGCAGGGAGATAGGACAGTGAAAAATGGCATTTGGCACGCTGACCTTCATCAGTCAGAGTAATGAGTATCGAAATTCGGGAGTTATGTTGCAGTTATACAGGATGCTGGTGAGGCAATACTGGTAGTGTTATGTTCAGTGTTATTCACTTTGCGATAGGAAGGATATTATTAAACTGGAAATAGTGCAGAACAAATATAGAAGGATGTTGCCCGGACTCGATGGTCTGGGATACAGTGAGGGGTTGGGCAAGATAGGAGTTTTTACTTTAGAGTGTATGAGACTAAGGGGGATCTGATAGCAGTGTATAAGATCATGGGAAGCATGGATAGAGTGAATGCACTCAGTTTTTTTTTCCCCACAGGATTGAGCAACCCACCGACGAGAGGGCATCAATTTAAGATCCGAGGGGAAAGAGTTATAGGGGACCTGAGGGGCAACTTCTTTTACACACAGAGTGGTATGCACATGGAATGAGGTGCCAGCAGAAGTGGTTAAATTCACAAAATTTAAAATGCATTTGGACAAATACACGGATAGGAAAGAAAAAGAAGGACATGGGGCAAGGGCAGGGAAATTGGATTAATGTGAATGGGCATTATGTTTGGAATGGAACAGTTTGGACTGAAGGGCCTTGCTCCGGGCTGTCGGACTCTTTGACTCTCACAATCATTGCTTCTCCCATTGAATGTTATATTATACTTCCCCAATTCAGTGGAGTGTACTTGACCCTCTAGCCTCCGGGCTTCAATGGTGTTTGACCAGAATGTTCATACATTCGATATTGTATTCAGACGCCCGTGTAAAAATGCAACATATTGATGTCACTATTCCTCAAAAGCTGCTTCAGAGCAAGGCTATTAGTTAATCCTCCTGACAAAGCAACACCAAATCTGAAATAACCTGCTCTCCAGTTTGGTTCACAACGTACTGTTCAACCTACCCAATACACACTTACGGAAGTTTTTTCTTCACAGTATTAGTAGTCACTGCAGTTTCAGTGCAATTTGAGACCATCCATTGTTACTGCAGCACCACGATTATTTGTTACTCATTCACAGGATGAGGGCGTCGCTGGATTACCAGCATTTATTGCCCATGCCAGAGGGCAGTTAAGAGTCAGCAGCGTTGTCTTGAGTCTGGAGTCACATGCAGGTCACACCAGGTAACGACAGCAGTATCCTTCACTCAAGGACATCAGTGAACCAGATGAGTTTTTCCAACAATCGACAATGGATTCCTGGTCATCATAAACGCTTGATTCCAGATACATATTGAATTCAAACTCCACCATCCGCCATGGCAGGATTTGAATTCATGTCCCCAGAATATTACCTGGGTCTCTGGTCATTGATCCCCCTTGCATATACTTGCATACCTAATTTCCATAGCATATGTTGTAAAGTATTTACGTGACAGATTTAGTTTTGATATGTAACACACTAATGTTTGCTTCATCTTGCTATTTGTAAGATCCACCCAAACTGATTCTGTGGGAAGTGAGGGAAAGGGTCTGTGGCGTTATTAGCGATAGACTTGGACAAGACTTTCCGGGAGACTCACCTCAACGCTGAGATGATCTGAAGAATTGGTCAGCAATACAGGACAAGCATCAATATTCTTTCCTCCCACTTTGCCAGGATAAGTGTCACCATATTCTTCTGCTCCCTCGCACTCGCTGTATATCTTTTGTAACACATACCTCCGAACAAGGCTCACACTTTATCTTCAAATAAGGCTCAAGCACGACCACACTCACTGTTGACTTCAGCAACTTTCTTCCCCCACTTTTTCTGTCACTGACGCAATAGCGCCGCACACTAATACCACTGCATGGATACAACACTGTGGTCAGACTCCCTCTGGACATCTCACACTTCTCCCCTTCCCCTATACCAGCATTGACAGCAGGGACACCCACTCCCACCCTCACTACGTCCGTTCTCTTCTCCCATTCCAGGAGAAACATCCTGGAATATGACATAAAGGGCCAAGCCGGGTATTAGAGTGCCCGATATCCGTTCCCTCACCCTCTACCTCGAGATGTGGGGAAGATCCTGGAAAGAGCCAGAGAGGACCAGGACACCTTGTGTGGAGATTCTGAAACATCGACGTCCCACCAACCAAGTAAGCAGCAATGTTCAGTAAAGAGCAATTCTCAATTTAAACTCGCTGGTATTTCCAAACTCATCTCTCTCACTTTTCAGGCTTAGTTAAAAGCATTAATGAAAGACTAAAAATACAAATAATGTTTATTCTCTTCAGTAAAAATGTTAAAAAGAAAAAAAATAAACGATATAAGTTCATTACGAAATATCTAAAACATGACGTTCATTCCAAATTATGGGCAATCCCTAGTAAATACTCGACATCATTTCTCTCACTAAATCTTCTTACGAGTGTTTGTATTCAAGCATCTGCTTCTTTAATTTCAACGGAATATCGTGCCCTGTTATCAAATGCTCATAGCAAATGTCCCCTCCTGTCTGAACTTTTCGTAAACTGTCAATATATTTCCAAATAACTGGATGTTCCACATCAAGTTCGCATTGTCATCTCCTGTGGCAGCTTCTGCATTATTGTTTATTTTGTCCTCATTGTTTAAAGTTCTTTCATATAAATTCCTCATTCCAAATGGTAAAAGCAGTGAACGCCGACCATTTCCTCTGTGTAATCTTCTACCTGCATTGTTATCCTCGAACCAGTCCAGCAGCGGTTGCAATTAATCTGGAAGCGCATCAGACAAATGTTGAATAGCTGCATAATTTTTTTGCAATCGGAATAAATGCAAGGCCAATTATCATTTTAGCTCTGAAATAAAACTCTGAGTCAATGTTGTACTTACTCAAAAGTGTCTTTTCAATATTTTTACTAAAGCGAATAAACATTATTTTTATTTTTATTGCTTTAATTAATGCTTTTATCTAAGTCTGAAAAGGAATAAATATGAGCTGCGCTGAAATAGTTCTGCGCCTAAATGGGTCTGCGGCAAAATGAGCTGAACCAAACAGGCCACACCAAACAGAATGAAGTACTCGGTAAATTACAAAGCACAGGGGGACGCCATATAACCATCCCAGGCTGTTATGCAGAAGCAGGGATGTCCTGGGTAGCTGACAGGAAATGCAGAGTAGAGATCATTTCTCATTTTGTGTTTGGAAAGCTGCAACGAGTGGAATTCTTCAGGGATCTGTATGAGGTCATCAACAAGTTGCAATCTATTCTAATGAACCGGATGAAGGAGACGGAGCTCAGTTTGATCATGCACCAGGATAGTCATTCAATAAGATGTCAAATGGCGACATAGCGTCTGCAATGGATACAGACAGGGGACGGCACAGCGTCTGCAATGGAATAATACAGAGGGGAGCGCAGAGCATCTGCAATGGGATACAGACAGTGGAGGGAATACTGTCTGCAGTGGGATGCAGACAGGGGGAGAGCAGAGCGTCTGCAATGGTACTGACGGGGATGGCAGGGCGTCTACAATGGGATACAGACAAGGGAGGACATAGCGTCTGCAATGGGATAGGGACAGGAGGAGGGCAGAGCGTCTGCAATGGGATACTGACAGGGGAGGGCAGAGCGCCTGCAATGAGATACAGACAGGGAGAGGGCATAGGGTATGCAATGGGATAGGGACAGGAGGCGGGCAGAGCGTCTTCAATGGGATACATACAGGGGGAGGGCAATGCGTCTACAATGGGATACAGACAGGGGAAGGGCAGAGCCTCTGAAAGGGAAATAGACTGGGGAAGGGATGCACGCCTGCAATGGAATACAGGCAAGGGGAGGGAAGAGTGTCTGCAATGGGATACTGATGGGTGAGGGCAGAGCGTCTGCAGTGGGATACAGACGGGGAGGGCAGAGCGTCTGCAATGGGATACAGACAAGGGAGGGGAGAGCATCTACAATGGGATATAAACGGCTGAGGCACGTGCATCTGCAATTGAATACAGGCAGGGGAGGCATAGCGTCTGCAGTGAGGTACAGACGGGGAGGGCAGAGCATCTGCAATGGGATCCAGACAGAGGAAGGGCAGAGTGTCTGCAATGGGATATAGCGAAGGGAAGGCAAAGCATCTGCAATTGGATACAAACGGAGGGGGTGGGGGCAGAGCGTCTGCAGTGGGATATAGACAAGGGAGGGGAGAGCATCTACAATGTGATACAGACGGCTGAAGGCAGTGCGTCTGTAATGGAAAACAGACGGGGGGAGGGCAGAGCGTCTGCAATGGGATACAGACAGTGGGAGTGCAGAACGTCTGCAATGGGACATAGACTGGGGAGGGCACAGCATCAAGCAATGGCATACAGACTGAGGATGGCTGTGAGCAAAGCTTCAGCAGATAAAAAAGCTGTACAATATATATGTGATGGAAATTTTCTGTTTTGGGGTAAAGACGAAACAGCAGAAATGTATTTAAATGCAAGGAGAATGCAGAACTCAGTGTTCCAGAGGGATTTGTGTGTCTTAGTACACGAATCACATCAAATTAACCTGAAGATGAAGAAAGTGATTTGGAATGTAAATGTGATTCTGTTTCGTGCAAGGGATGTTGGGTATGATCTTAGCGATGTTGTCTGCATCAGTACAGGGCATTGCTGAGATTACATCTGTTGTATTATGTGTAGTTATAACTGTCTAAACTGAAAATAAAAAAAAAACAAAATTGGTTTCGAAACGTCTCAAAGATGTTTCTCTTTACTCATTCTTGGGATGTAGGCATTACGTTATGAAGAATTAACAGTTCGACCTGAAAATGAGGGTTGATTTATTGACCATATAGGATCTTGAGAAGAGTGTAGTTGGATATTTCTTCTTGTGTGGGAGAATAAAACTGGGGAAATACTTTAAGAATAAATCAGGTTTAAAGGAAAGGTCATTGGACAGAAACATTGAACTGTGAATTCTCTTCCTACATGCTGACAGACAGGCGGAGCTTTTCCAGCAATTACTGTATATATTTAAGAATATTCATTTTAACACAGATATTGTGAAGACATGAAACGCTTATTGTTACATTATGCAAGCACATATTAACACATTTTCAAAACAAGTATGACCATTTATTATTAATAAATTGATTCTACAATAACGCACTGACCTGGAGTCGAGAATACGATGGAGTCATACAGTTCAGACAATGTTCAAGAAGAGCTCACAGAATCCAGTGTGGGACTGATAACGTTACTGATTTAACTTACAGATGGAAAATGTAGCCTATCAGTAGAGGAACATTCTATTGCTCCATTTCTGTTTCCCTGTCGCTCATCGCAGCAATGAGTGGGAGTGAAAAAAAAGCCCAGTCGTCTTTCCCACTAATGGGAAATTCCTGATGAGGATTCATTGGAATCTCCCCATTGCCTGAAGCAAAACAATTCAGCCAAATTCAACTGTTTCATGAAGAAATCCCATTGCCAGAAGGTTGTGCAAGCAGAATAAAAACAGAAGTAATTATCCGACTCGATAGTGAGGGGAACAGATAGGAGATTCTGTGGTTGCAAATGGGAATCCGGAATGGTGTGTAGCCTCCCACATGCCAGGGTCCTGGATGTCTGAGAGCGGCGGCAGAAAGTTCTCACCAGTGGTGCGGGTGGGGGTGGGGAGCGCGGCAGGAAGCAGCCAGAAGTCATTTTGCACATTGGTACAAAGAACAGTGACACAGGTAGAAATCGTGATGACATCCGACATAGTGATTGTAGAGAGTTAGGGAAAAGGATAAAATAAAGGACCATGACAGTGGTAATATTCAGTTTACTTCCACTGCTCCGTGCTAGTGAGGGTAAGAACAGGAGAATATGGCAGATGAAGGGGTGGCTAAAGAATTGGTGCAGAGGGCAGAGATTTTTGGATCACTGGGATCTTTTGTGGGCAAGGTGACTTGTTCAGGAAGGACGGGTTGTACCTGAACTGGAATGGGACCAATATCCTAGCAGGCAGATTTGCAACTGCTGCAAGAGGGTTTCAACTAGATTGGCTGGGGTTGGGGAGGGGTGGGATGCTCAACAGCATGGAGGCAGGTGCGAGTCTGGAAGGAGATACAGTAATCAGAAACAGTAAAATGAAGAGACAAGTCAGGCTAGACAACGACAGGGAGCAAAGAATGAATGTTCGATTAAATTGCAACTGTTTCAATGCAAAATGGCTGACAGGTAAGGCCGATGAACTCAGGGCATTGATCGGTCGGTGGGACTGGGATATTATAGCCATTACTGAAACATGGCTAAGAGAGGGACAGCACTGGCAGCTTAATGTACCAGGGTACAGGTGCTTTATGCGGGACAGAGATGGTGGAAAGAGGGGACCAGGAGTTTCATTTTTGATTAAGGCGAATATCACAGCAGTAATCAGAGATAAAATAACTGATGGATCATCCTGTGAGGATTGTCTGGGGAGCTAAGAAATAAGAAGGGAATGCTGATAGTATTTGGATTGTACTATAGGCCCCCAAATAATAAATGAGGAATTAGGGGAACAAAAATATGGAGACAGACTGGGGAGACTTGCAGGGCCAATAGGATTGCATTAGTAGGAGATTTTAATTTTCCTCATATGACATAGAATTAAGGACGGGACGAAACTTGACCTACTCTAAGTTCTAGGGCAGGACAGGTGACTGAGGTGACAGTGGGGGAGCACTCTGGGACCAGTGACCATAGCTCTATTAATTTTTAAATAGTTATGGAGAAGGACAAACCTGCTCCACATGTTCAAGTTCAAACTTGGGGCAAGGTGAATTTTGGTGGAATTAGACAGCAGCTTGGAGGGGTTGGTTGGAGGCGTTTGTTGGAGGCGAAGGGACCTCCAGCAAGTGGGAGGCCTTTAAAAGTGACATGTCTGCAGTTCAAGGTCTATATGTTCCTGTGAGGGTAAAAGGCAAGGTTGGTCGGAAAAGGGAACCTCCGATGTCAGGAAATATTGAAGCTTTGACCAGCAAAAAAGGGGGCGTGGCTCAGGTCCAGGCAGCTGGAATCGAGGGAATACCTGGAGGTGTACAGGGGATACAGTACTTTATTAAGGAGGAAATCAGGAGTGCGAAAGGGGGTCACACGATTGTTTTGGCTGAGAAGATTAGGGTGAATTCAAAGAGTTTCTTTAAATATATTAAAGTAAAAAGAATAACTAAATGAGAATATGACCCCTCAAAGTCCAAAGTGGACATGCATGCCGAGAACCGTAGGAGATTTGCGAGATTCTTAATGAATATTTCTCGTCTGCCTTTACCGTGGAGAAAAACATGAAGACTAGGGAGGTTAACAAAGGTAGTAGCGTTATCTTGGGGTGAGTCAATATCTCAGGAAAAGACGTGTTGAATGCTTTAGAATGTATAAAGGTGAATAAATCTCCTGGTCCTAAACAGGTGCATCCAAGAACACTGCAAGAGACTACAGAAGAAACTACGGGGACCCTGGCTGGTATTTTTGCATCATCGTCAGCTACTGTTTAAGTTCCAGAATATTGGAGATTAGCAAATGTTGTGCCATTATTCAAGAAGGGAATCAAAGAAAAATCTGGCATCTATAGATTAGGAAACCTAACATCTGTGGTCGGTAGGTTACTTGAGAAGTCTCTGAGGGATGTGATACACATGCATTTGTAAAGATAAGGTTTGTATAGAAATAGTTTTTTTTGACAAGATTCAGTATGGAAATAGGCTATTTGGCCCAACAAGATCACACCAGTATTTACACACAACACTATGGGTAACTTAGCATGGCCAATTCACCTGACCTATACATGTTTGAATTGTGGAAGGAAAATGGTGCACCCAGAGGAAACCCACACAATCACAGTGAGAATGTGCAAACTCCACACAGAGAGTCACCCGAAACTGGAAACAAATCCGGATCCATGACACTATGAGGCAGCAGTACTATACACTGAACCACCATGCCACCCTTGCTTTTTTCAACACAGTTCAATGACACAGGGACAAAATCTATTCTGCCCTTCACCCATGATGCACATTCCAATATCACATACCATGGATGATTTATTATCCATTAAAAATGTCATCTTATTATTATTTATTAGTTTGTTATTATTCATTTTAATAATTATTATTAATAGTTGTTTTTAGACTGGAAAGATTGCATGGCTTTGTGAGTGGGAGATCATGCCTCTCAAATTTGTTTGAATTCATTGATGAAATGACCAGGAATGTTGATAAGGGGAGGGCGGTAGATGTAGTCTGTATAGTTTTCAGAACGGTCTTTGGCAAGGTTACCATTGATAGGCTGGTCTGGAAGGTTAGAATCGCATAGAATCCAGAGGGAGCTGGAAAATTGGACACACAATTGCCTTCATGGTAGTAAGCAATGAGTAGTAGTGGAAGGATGCTCTCGGACTGGAGGCCTGTGACACTGAAGTGCCTCAGGGGTCTTTGCTGGGCCCATTGCTGTTTGTTATCTGTAAGAATGATATTCTGGCGAGTATTCATGGGCGGCAAGGTGGCACAGCGCCAGAGACCCGGGTTCAATTCCCACCTCAGGCGACTGACTGTGTGGAGTTTGCACATTCTCCCCGTGTCTGCGTGGGTTTCCTCCGGGTGCTCCGGTTTCCTCCCACAGTCCAAAGATGTGCAGGCCAGGTGAATTGGCCATGCTAAATTGCCCGTAGTGTTAGGTAAGGGGTAAATGTAGGGGTATTGGTGGGTTACACTTTGGCGGGTCGGTGTGGACTTGTTGGGCCGAAGGGCCTGTTTCCACACTGTAATGTAATCTAAAAATCGAATTACAAGGCACGATTACGAAACTTGGGACACAAAAATAGGTGGTATCACGGACAGTGAGGAAGTATATCAGAAATTGCAGCAATTGCAGCAGGGCCTCGATCAAACTGTAGAAGTGGGCTGAGGAATATATTGGCAACGTTAGATCAAGGTCGGAGGTTCATGATGCTTGGTAGGACTTTAAGGAGTGTAGTTGAACAGAGTTTAAGTCCACCGTTCTCTGAAAGTGGGGTCATATTTAGACATGGTAGTGATGAAGATTTTTGCCACACTAGCAAGCATCGGTCAGGGCATGGAGGCAAGCAGAAGGGAAGTTATGTTGAAGTTATTCAGGAAGTTAGTGAGGCTGCACTTGTGTTCAGTTTTAGTCACATTGCGATCGGAAGGATATTTTTAATTTGGAATGTGTGCAGAGAGAATTTACAAAAATGTTGCCAGAACTCAACAGTATGAATTATAGGGAGAAGTTGGACAAGGGAGGACTTTTTTCTTTAGAGAATAGAAGACTGAGAGGGATCTTATAGAAGTTTACATGGATTGGGAAAATGGATCCAGTTTTTTTTTCCTAGAGTTGGGGAATCGAGGAGGAGAGGGCATTAGTTTAAAGTGAGAGGGGAAGGAATGAAAGGAAACTGGTGGAAACTGCTGGACACAGAGAATAGTACACAAAGGGAATGAGCTGCCAAGGGAAGTGGTTGAAGCATTTGTATTAACGATATTTAAT
>NW_025210685.1:9978-20152 GCF_004010195.1 Chiloscyllium plagiosum
AGTTGTATTTTTTTTGTGGCCACTGGAAGCTTGGGGCTAGAAAAGGGAGCAATAAGCCAAAAAAAAAAAACACATGGAATTATCGACTCAATCAGCCAACGTCAGTGTCGAGGGGTTCGTTGGATGGGATTTTGAGGGATAGGATTTACATGTATCTAGAAAGACAAGGAGTGATTAGGGGTAGTCAATATGGGTTTGTGTGATGGAAATCATGTCTAATTAATGCGATTGAGTATTATGAAGAGGTGGCAAAGAAGATTGAAGAAGACACTGTGGTGTACATTGTTTACACAGACTTGAGCAAGGCATTTAATAAGGTTCCCCATCGTAGACAGATTACTAAAATTAGGTTATATGTAATCTAGGAAAAGCTAACCAATTGGATACAAAATTGTATTGAAGGTTATAGAATGTTTTCCAGACTGAAGACCTGTGGCCAGCGGTGTGCTGAAGAATCAGTGCTGAGCTCACTACTTTTCATCACGGCTATAAACAACTTTGATGCGATTATCGGAGGCATGGTTAGTAAGTTTACAGATAACATCACCAAATTGGTGCAGTGGACAGTGAAGAAGATTATCTCAAAATAGAAAAGAGATCCTTGACCATCAATAAACCAAGAACTGGCAGATGGAGTTTAATTATATATTTGTGAGGTTTTGCATTTTGGTAAGTTAAAGCGGGATAGTGCCCTGGGGAATGTTGCTGAACAAAGAGACCTACGGGCGAAGATTCATAGTTCGTTGAAAGTGGAGTTTAGGTCGGTAGAGTGCTGAGGAACGTGGTTGGCATGCTTGCCTTAATCGGTCAGAACATTGAGTACAAGAGTTGGGATAGCGTGTTGCGCTTGTACAGGACGTATGTGAGGCCACTTTAAGAATACTGCATACATGTCAGTTGACTCTGCTAAAGGATGGATGTTGTTAAGCTTGAAAGGCTTCATAAAAGGTTTACGAGATTTTCTGGAACCTGAGGGTTTGAGCTACAGGGAGATGATGAACAGGATGGGGCTTTTTCCCCTGGCCTGTCAGAGGCTGAATGGTGACATAATAGAGGTTTAGAAAAGTCCTGAGAGGCATGGATAGTCTGAATGGGCAAGATCTTTTTCCCAGAACTAGATGGCATAGGGTAAAGGTGACAGGGCAAAGATTTAGAAGGGACCTAAGGTGAAACTTTTTTATACAGAGGCTGGTGGGTGTACTGTCAGAGGAAGTGGTGAAAGTGGGTACAATCACACGTTTAAACTGTATCTGGTATATCTGGTATCAGTAAAAGGTACATAAGTAGGAATGGTTCAGGGGGATGTGGCAAGTGGGACGAGATCTGATTAAGATGCTTGATTGGCGTGGACAATTTGGACAAAACGATCTGTTTCCACTCTGTCTGGCTCTCTTATTCTCACAGCGATATGAGGCAAAATTCTAAAAGGGCCATTCGAATGGGAATTCTCTTCGCCAGAAGTTTGTGGTGCCTCTCTGATTACAAGTATTCACAGCTGAGTTAGTTAAAGATTTGACAGAGAAGTCAATCACGGACAAAGGGGGACAGACAGGAAGATGAGGCTGAGACCGCAATCTGATCAGCCACAATCTTAATGCTTGGTGGAGAAGGCTCAACTTCTGTAATGACCCACTCCTGCTCCTCAGTCCCATGTTTCTGTGTTCCATTCAACCCCTCTATCCTGCTAGACAGGAGCAGTTAGAGTCCACTTACTGTTATAGCATGGTGCACAGAAACGGAGGAGACCATTTCGTCCCTCAAAACTGTCCCACACGGTTTGGGACATTTGGAAAATGTAATTGGAAGGCCCAGTTTGGGTATGAAAGAGGTCGCTCATCTCTTTTTACAGAGCTCCCCCTCTCTGTAACTTGTGCTTCATTTGTTGATCATGTTTGAGACCCAGATTCACTGTGAATATCAAATCTCATCCAGCAATGGCTCATAAAATCAGCTGGTCTCCCTGATTGCAACATTACATAAAAGACCTTCCAGGAAAATAACACCAACTAACTTTCCAATAACAGAATGGGAGAACATCAGGAGCAGGGGCAGGTCATTCCCATCCCAAGCCTGCCTTGGCCTTCACTAAGATCAAGGCTGACCTGCTCCAAGTCTCAAATCTTCCTCAATGTCCAAGTCTTCTTGAGCACTTCCATAGAACACAGAACAAAGAACAGGACTGATTTGGAGATGCCGGTGTTGGGACTGGGGTTTACAAAGTTAAAAATCACACAACACCAGGTTATAGTCCAACAGGTTTAATTGGAAGCACACTAGCTTTCGGAGCGACGCTCCTTCATCAGGCGATAGTAGAGAGCTGAATCCTAACACAGAATTTATAGCAGAAATTTACAGCGTGATTTATACATTGAAAATTATACATTGAAAAATTGATTGTCTGTTAAGCCTTTCATCTGTTAGAATACCATGATAGTTTCATTTCTTTCATATGTAAAACAGAAAACTTTTCTTTAAAAAGTTGTAATCTCAGGTTAACTGTTAACAATGATGATAGCTCGACAATATGTTGAAAGTGTTGCCCCCCTGTGTTCTCTGCCTACGCCATGATTTTTAGATTGATTCTAATCTAAAAGGTGAGATATCGGCGTTTTACATGAATTCATGCAGTTTTTGAGCTCAGAGTTTTCCATGAATGCATGCAGTTAGGACCTTCAGCCTTCGATGTTGCACCGTTTGTCCAACTTTAAGATCAGACTCACCTTCATTCTTCCATTAACTTTGTTTCATGTGCCTTTCCAAGAGTCTCTTAAGTTTCCCTCACGCATTTGACTCTACTACCACCACTGGCAGTGCATTCGACACAACCACCACTCTCTGTGTAAAGAATCTACCTCTGATATCTCCCCTAAACCTTCTTCCAATTACCTTAAAATTATGCCACCTCGTGACAGATATTTCTGGGAAAATGTTTCTGGCTATTCACTCTCTCTATGCCTCTCATTATCTTGTACACCCCTATCAAGTTACCTCTCATCTATTTTTCCTCCAGTGCGAAAAGCCCTCGCTCCCTCACGGTTTCTTCATAAGACATGTCCTTCGGTCCAGGCAGCATCCTGGTAAATATCCTCTTTACCCTATCGAAAGCTTCTTATCCTTCCGAAAATGAGGAGACCAGAACTGAACACAATATTCCCTGTGCGGTCAGAGCAGGGCTCTATCGAGCTGCAGCATAACCTCGTGGCTCTTAAACTCAATCCCCTTGCAACTGATAGCCAACACACCATACGCCTTCTTAACAACCTGATCAACTTGGGTAGCAACTTTGAGGGATCTGTGGACACGGACCCCAAGATCACCCTGTTCCTCCTCACTGCCAAGAATCCTCCCTTTAACCATGTATTCTACATTGACTTTCGAGCTTGCAAGTTGAATTACTTCAGTTGGAACTCCATCTGCCGCTTCTCAGCCCAGCTCTGCATCCTGTCCATGTTCCGTTGCAACCTACAATAGCCCTCCACATTGTGTACCACTCCAATCACCTTTGTGTCATCGGCAGGCTTACTAGCCCACTCTTCAACACCCATATCCAAGTCATCTATAAAGGTAACAAAGAGCAGAGGTCCCAGGACTGATCTCTGCGGGTCACCACTGGTCTCTTTCAGTGATTTAACTCCCCCAACTCTCTGCGTAAGAAAAATCCTGACATTCACGACCCTCTGTTTGAAGATAATGTTCTCTGCTTCTACACCATGACCTATTGATATGAACAAAAGAGGCAACGCAGGGGCTCAGGTAAGAGAGACTGGCCCTGAACTCAAGGCAGTATTTGACTGAGGATGACATCAAGGAGCCTGAACAAGATCGCACTTAATGAGAATTAATTATGACGAATTATGGCACATGGGAAGATGGTTATCATTGGTGGGAATCAATCATCTCAGCCGTGGGAAACATCTGCAGGAGATCCTCAGCGTCGCTTCTTCAGCCCAGGCATCTCCATTTGTCATCATAGAATCCCACCAGTGTGGAAGGAGGCTATTCAGCCCATTGAGTCTAAACTGAGCAGATTGGATTCCTTACAGTGTGGCAACAGGCCCTTCGGCACAACCAGCCCACACCGACCCTCCACCTAGACACAATTCCCTCTGACTAACATAATGGACAATTTAGGATTGCCAATTCACCTGGCCTGCATATCTTCGGACTGTAGGAGGAAACCGGAGCACTCGGGGAAACTCTGCAGACTAGTGGGAATGTGCAAACTCCACACAGACAGTTGCCTACGGCCGGAATCGATCCTGGGACCTTGGTGCTGTGAGGCAACAGTGTTAGCTACTGAGCTACCCTGCCAGTTGAAGAGGGGGCATTCACTGAAGTTTACAAAATTTTCAGAATAAGTTGTCCCTCTTCAGCTCTTGAAACAGTCTGTGACCATGTGCAGTAAGACCTGGACAACATTCAAGATCGTGCTGTTAATGACTGGGTAACATTTATGTAACAGCACAGCACATTTCCACAGTAAAAGGAGGAGTTCATTCAGCACCTTAATCTGGTTTCACAAGAATGTGGGAAGCCATTCATCCCATCAAAACTACTGGGCAAGAAGAGGGATAGCCCATTCAGTCCCTGTTGCCTGTTGCACAGGAAGGTGGGAGTCTGCTCCTTCCACATGTCACATACAAAACAGAAAGAACCATTTCACACCCGGAGTCACTTACAAAGGAACAGTAAGAGGTTATTCAGCTTGTCAAGCCACTAACGCAGGAACAGGAAAGTGTCAGAGATGCTCCAACAGGGCTGCACAGACAGACTGCTCCAAATTGATCCACATGGCTTAATTACTCATGGTACAGATGTGTGACTTTAACATGGTTTTCTGGCAGGTGGAATGCAGCCAACATTTTTTAGCCATTCTCCAAGTTTTCTTCCATCTCCAAGAAGGCAGACCCATAGTCTCCGTGGAGGTCAGAAGCCGTTGGGAAATAACTAACTGTTTCAGAATGAAGGTAATATGGCTGCTGTCAGGATTGTGTACAAGGTGACATTCAATGCAGTGTCACACAGTAACTGTGCATTCAAGTGTTTAGAGTTCAATCAGAGCCTGTACCTCGCTGTCAATCGACATGGCGGCTCTGCAGATGCATGTAAATGTCATGAATCAAACATCCAATGAAAAATATGACATTTTCACCCTTCTGGCCAGACCCATCAAGCTTCAACTTCTTATTCTCTCACAGCGCTCCAGATTAAGCACATAGATACTGCACGCTCTCCTCATGGTAACATCATGCCAGTGTTTAGTCTGGTCAAACTACTTTGCACTCTCTCAGTGACAAAAGGATCGTTATTTATAAAGCAGACCAAACCTTTACACAATGCACCAAATGCTCTCTCAACAAATCGCGATCAGTGGGAAAGATAGTCTAACTTTTGTACTTCAATAATTTTGCACGAAGGGCAACATATCATTTACTTACTGCCCCGTATGAATTCTGTCAGTGACGTATGACCAAAGACATCCAGGTCCTTTTCAACAAAAGCACTCGCCAACCTCTCTACCATTTAATAAATATAAATGTACATGATGGTATTTGTTGTTCACATCTGAATCATTTTTATACCTTGTGAACAGCTATTGTCCAAACACTGATCCTGCTGCCACCCATCAATCCTTCAGTCCAGAGAAAAACACTACTCTTCTCCTACCTCCATTACCCATTTTTTAATCCATGTGGTATACATTCCACCCCTACCTACCCATGGACTCTATCATTCCCCATTCTCCTGTACTCAAACATGTCAAGCGTCTTCTAAAAATACAAATACTCCACACCCATTGGTCCTCAACTGTCGATGTCACAACAGACCATCTCCATATACAGGTTTATCAAAGATCATTTCCCTTCCTGAATCTAGGCCGAACGTACCAAATCATATCATTATTCTCCAAGTAACTATTTGTCACGTTGCTTATAAAACGTTCCAATATTTTGTTCTCACAGCTGACATCAAGCTATTTAGTATTCTGTTTTCCCGCTCCATCCTGTTTTAAATATTTAAGTTTACAATAGTTGTTTCCCAGTCTGCAGTGTCCTTTCCAGAATCTAACTAGCTTTGAAGAATAATCAGTAATACTTTCATTATCTCTGTTCTCATCTCCATCACTCTGGGATATAGCTCATCAGATGCAGCAACTTATGAAACTTCAACTCAATTAGATTTTCAATAACATACTCTTCAGTAATTCAGATTTCCAGCAGTTTCCCATTTTTACCAGTCACTCTGTTCCCTAATATTTCTGGAAATTAGTTTCTGTAACTTCCTCTGTGGAGATGGAACCAATGCATTCATCTCAGCTGGCAGATGATTTCAGTCAGCTCGTGAATACATTGGAGAATTGCACTTCGGAGATGGTAGATATATTACCCAATACTGCCTGCAAAGTTCCAGAATCAATCCAGTTTACTTCATCGTGAGTGTCAGCACAATTCTGTCCCTGGTGTGAGACTGCAGGTTATAATGACGGAGGGGATACAGCTCAGTGACCACCTCAATTTTGAGACAAGCTGGTTTTACACTTTCCACCTGAATGGGTGCAGCTTAGACAAATGTTCCTGGAAATCCTAGAGAGTATAGTACAGTGCCCTGCTCCTCCCTGTTCACACAGCTTCCCTTCTTTGGAGTCTCAGCTCCATTTGTTTCCCATGGACCCAGACACACAGTAAATGCAGTATTCAGAGTGGGGTCCACAGACCCTCAGGGCTCCCTGAATGAACCAAGTAGCTGACATCAGAATCCTGAGAACACCATCCACAGAGCCTCCACTGTCTTTCTAGATGACAGCAGCAAGTCAATTCTTCACACCCATAGTGCGTCCATTCAGTGTTGAAAATGCCTCGGTCTCCTCAGTTTCTCTTCCTGGCTGAGAAAGCTGTTACATCTCCACACAGTCACACAGTAACAGTTCTCTCTCCAAAGAAGCAATTGACAATGTAACATTATGTTTCTCTATATCTCAGCAACTATAAGTATTGCTGAAGGAATTGATCACCACACTCAGAGACGACAGATAGAGGGAACGTCACTCACCTGAAGCACGAACATCCGGTAATAGCTATAATATTCAGGAATATGTGAAAAGGGAAATGTTAGAATAACTTCCCATTCTATTTTCCTTCCAGTCCATCATCAGCAATCCTTTTGCTTGCTTTGCTTTTCTCTCCCTCTCTCTCTTTGTCTCTCTCTTGCTGCACATGATCCACTCACCACAAATCTCCCGCTCTCCCTTCCAACCATCCCTGATATAATAATATTATTTCCCAGTTGCATTCAGTTTTGATAGGGTCACTGAACTCGAAACATTCAGTCCTGACAGACTGCCATACCTGCTGAGATTCTCCAACATTCTTTCAGACTGTGGAGAATTGTATTTCAGATCTCCATCATCGACATTTCCTTGGTTATTTCACCTTTAATGTTATTGTTTTCCGGGACGCCAGCATCACTGGAAAGGGCAACATTTGTTGTCCATCCTAATTGCCCTTGACCATGCGACCATTTTTTCAAGGAAATATGGAGCCAACCACATTGCTGTGGGTCTGACGGGACTCTTAGTCCAAATAGGGCAAAAATGTTAGGTTTCTTTCCCAAAGGTTACCTATAAAATAATAAAAGAAATTCTGATGGATTATGGTTGCTATGAGTGAAATTCGGTTTCATTCCAATTTTTGTCACTGGAATTAAAATTTTGTCATCAACATTGGTAAGATTTCAAACAATGCTTCTCGAGTCATAACCTGGGCCTCTGAGTTACACGGTCAGTGACGTTATTACTCTGATACAGAGTCCCTATTGTGAAGTAACTACAGAGCAAGTTTGTAATCAAACTCTTTGTAACTGGAAGAGAAGTCAGATGAGAACTGGAGCCACATAATCTGTCGTTAATTAAAGGGTAGATGATGGCGAAGTCAGCAACAGAACTCAGGCAGAGCTGGAGATTGGGGATATTATGTTGGTGGGTGTCAGTAGGTTTGATGACAGAGAGAATATGGAGACATAAAACAGCTCACAGTAAAAAGGAGACTCAAGGTTCCAAACAGTCTTTTTCCTTCTCAGATGTTTACGAGTAAGTAGGTTGGAAATACATGAAAAGGATGTGACGTTTGTGACTGAAAGTTTATGTATTTGTTAAATATAATTAACCAGAATAACAATAGCAGTCAGCATCATTTATAGAATTGACAGAGATAAGCTTACCAGGAACACCAAAAATAGCGAAATGGGATAGTCCCCAGCTTGAATAATCATCAGTCCGGCTCGTATCCGCCATTCTAACCATGCCCAATCCAGTGAAAGATAATAAAGACCCCAAGATAACCTCCTGTCCATTGTTGTAACATTCCAGTCTAATTATCTCAGATTCTGATCCATTGCTGGAATATTCCAGTCTAATTTTCTCAGATTCTGATCCATTGTTGGAACATTCTAATGTTCTCACATTCAGGTCTCTCTCTCTTTCTCTGTAGCTGCTGATCCAAGTTCTGTTGAGGATGACGCTGCCCCTGATACATGGCGTAACAGGTTGAAAAAAGCCCCTAATAATGGAAGAGGGAAACCCTCCAGTGACCCAGTTAGGCCCAGGGAGACTGGTATTAATCACAGTCACTGAACAAACAGTTTCAATTAACCCCTTTCACGGGAACTCTGACATATCACAATAATACTTGGTGTGGGTGGGATTTTGATATCACTGAGTATTGGGCTAATGGCTTATCTCCAGCTGTAAATGTAGAGGTGACGGAGAGAGATAATGCTTTTCTTCAGAAGTTCGAAGATTCTACTGTGTTTTGGCAGGGTAGGAATTGCTGACCTCCCGAGGCCATTTGTGTCTGATCACCAGGCCTGCTGCATCTTTTCGTTTTATTTATTTATGTTCAACTTTGACATTTATCTGTCGAGCATTAAACGGCTGAGGTGGGTTGAGGCATTTTTCAGAGACACTTACAGTGCCATAGACGGTGCAGATACAGTCATTTCCTTGTGGTCCTTGAAGCTGCGGCCTGTTCCTGTGGAGTGATGGTCAAACTCTCACAGAACCAGGATTCTTAGTTTTACCTTTTGCCAGTTATTGCTCGGGTTTCAGCAGGGTTGCAGGGTTGGAAGGCAGGAAAACTATCGCAGGTGCTACACACTCTCTCTGTGATTTCTCTCGGAACTGTCTTTTGATGTTCTTTCCTCCTGGATTGGAGAATTGCATGTCAGACAATCTGTTTCCTGAATTTGTTTTTTGACATTTGTGTGCTTATTGTATGATACCATATTGGAAAAGTTATTGCATAGTAGTTAAATAAACTATTATTCTGCTAGGTTTTCCAACAGAATTACGTTATTGCAAGTTCGTCTTCCTTTTGTTGTCTTTTGAGTTTGAATAAATTGTGTTTTGCTTCATGTCGAATATTTTGACCAAGTAAATTCTGTCTGAAACACAACTCCCCCTATTTATCAGCGGAATGGGCTGAGCTGGAGGAATGATATCGGATACTCAATCCACCTCACAGATCTAGCCCAGACACGTATACGCCCAGACGAGATACCTGCTCAGCATGAAGCATTGCGTAGACCAGACTAGTGTACTGCTCAGCAATCCGTCCAGGTTCGAACACTGGTTAAAGCTCACCAGTCCACTACTTATCTGTCCAACAGTGCACTGTTTCAAGGAATGATGGATGAACAGGATATTGGTGTAAGTTAAGATGATGGAGAGGTTTGAATAAGCATTTGTCCTGCAGATTTGTAAATGGGAGTACAGTCAGCAGAGTCTTCGCCTCATTGGGCTGAAGCTAACAATAATTTGTCTCAGTGCCATTTTCATTGAGTGTGACAGAGGGAATGTCTGCACGAGGCAGAGCTAGTTTCCTGGTGCTACCTTATTGAACTCACCTCATTAACTACCCACCCCACTCCATGGTGTCGCTCTCATTCAATGCCAACCCAATTCTCTCACCCATCATGGCTGGAGGTACTCGCCATCGTCCGTATGCCCATGGATATTCCGTGATCCCTGGCACTGCTGTCATCTTGAAAAGGCCAATGGATATACGGTTGAGCTTTCTCAGTTTGGAGCTGCCCTGCACAGTTTACCCGAGGATGGCAGATAAGGGGAAATTTCACCACAGCTTGCCGACAGGGGCATGGAGATCCTGGTGAATGAGCT
>NW_025210686.1:0-2579 GCF_004010195.1 Chiloscyllium plagiosum
AATAGTGTAATTGATGTTGGTGACAGGGACGTCTGGTGTGAAGGGGAGAAAGAGTGAGTTGAATAGATGTCGAAAGAGACACGTAGGCAAAATGAAGCAAACAAAGGAATTGGTGATGATCAGCTGAAATGGAAATATAAACGAGATTAACCTTGTATATTTTTCTCCTGTTCCCATATTACTGAAAATCATACCCATTTAGGGTATACATCAGAGTCGTGTTTAAAGTGAGTTATATCCCTTTGTCTCTCTTTGGTAAAGTGCGATCATCTACTTTTATTCGATGGATTGCTGGGTCAATATTAAATTCCCTTTCCTCATTGTCCTTGAGAAGGTGTTGGTGAGCTGCCTTTCTGACCCAATGCAGTCCGTGGGCTGTAAGTAGTCAGTGCTGAGGTCCATCCAGTTTCATTTCTTTGAGACTTTGTAGTGAGTGATATCACTGAGTGCTTGGCTTGGCCAATGCAAACTTCAACTGAGAGTTAACCACATTGCTGCCGGTCTGGAGTCACACGACCAAGTGAAAATGGTAGATTTCCCTGAAGGGCATAACGGTGCCAGGTGGGACAATCAACAATGGCTTCATCGTTTTATTTGATTCTTAATTCCTCACATTTTATTGAATTCAAATTCCAACATTTGCTGAGATGGAATTCAAAACCGGGGTCTGGGACATTGCTTGGGTCTCTGGTTTAATATTCCGGAGAAAATACAGCCGAGGCCGTTGCCTCCTCAGCATTTACAACCATCTCCAATGGCAATAGTGATGTCGCTGTTGGTCTGGCTTTGCTTCATAAGGCAAAGAAATTATTTGGTAAAACAGATCATCCTTCTCATTTTGTATTTATGAGAAAGCGAAATGGTCCTTGGTCAGGAGTCACAGACAGAATTCATATGGAGCAGTAATTAATCAGCACAGTAAATGAGTGGTGTCCTTCATTACACAATGATTAAGCCTAATAGTGAAGACACCATCCTGCAGTTGTAAAGTGTTGTTGAGACAGTACTTCGGCCAATGTGAACAGATTTTCTCTCCTTTATAATGAATGATCTACTTGCTACAGTGTAATGGAGTTTCACCGGACTATCCCTACAGTGGTGTTACCATGAGGAGACTGGTGAAGGAGATGACTGCTTAATCTGTATCGCTACAAAATATTAAAAACTGATTGCATTAAAACTTGAGTGTTATGAACTGACACTCAGTATTTGCAAAACAAAACGTTGATACCGTGAAATATAACGTGTTTCCTGCGATACACGTCTTCACGTTTGTACAAATATACAGATAGGAGACTTTGAGAAGGATATTGACCAAGTGCAGGAAAACTGGGTGAACATGAATGGACATTTTGGTCAGCATTAACCATTTTGGGCTAAAGGGGTTGTCTCCGTGGTGTTGGACTCTATGATTCTATGATGGTTTACATTGCTCTGTGGACCCACATATTGGTTGAGAGAGAGCTCCAGGTTCTGAATGAACTTTCACCGCCTCAATGAGCAGGTAGTTTGTGACCCTGCACTGAACGTCTTGTTATTCGCAAACCTGTCAGCTGTCACACTGTGATAGAGTTAGCCATTCCCACCAGCTTCTGACCTCCGTACAGAAAACTAGCCCATCTTCTCTGTCACAAAGCTAGTCGCTTTTTTTTTTCTCAAAGCTTTTCCTTGGCTCAAGGAGATTCTGTCCTTGATTGTTTTCAGAGGAGCATTAAAATGGGGCCTGACTCCGATCAGTCTGGCATCGTACAGACATTATATATGGAAGCAGATGAAACTTCCGGCCAAAGTGGTCATGTTTCAGAAGGGACGTGTATAATGAAAGGGGAGTGGTCAGATTTTGTTTTAGCTGAACGAGCTGAGCTGAGCTGAGCAGTTTTCAGTTGAGTCTGGAACTGGGAAGTTCAACAGGGAACTGTATGGAAACTCTCTCGGTTTTCTGTCCTTCAACTTCAAACTGTAAGCATGTGTTCCATTTCTACTAGTTTTAAAAGGGGGTTTCATATTGGGACTGTTGTGTATATTTGGAACAGCATCATTAAGTCTAGCTGGATAGTTTGAGTTCAGTAGGGGGTCCTTAATCTGTTCTTTGTGTTTCATTGTGTAATTTTGTGAATAAAGTTTTTGTCTGTTTTAAAATTTAGTTGACAACCTCCCTATCTTACTCTTGGTAATTTTCATTGCACACTTACCGAAACAAATTGCAAAGTTATGCCCTGGCCTCCCTGCTTAAGAATATTTTAAGGGTCTAGCCTAGTCCATATCAGATTGGGGCTCTTTGCGGGATTTTAAACAGCAAGCGTGAGGTGCTCGTATCTTTATTTCGGATTTTGGTTTTGTTGGGTAGACAAAGCTTGGCATAGCAATGGCTCTTTCAGTCGCCAAAAGTTTGTGAATGCAGTAATTGGAAGTTTTGAAGAAAATGAATAAGACCAAGATGCATGAATTAGCAGAGAAGCTGGAATCAGAACTGCCTGCTTCTGTGAGGAAAGGAGAGTTAGTTGTAGTAGCAAGTCATCAATTAAACTTGCTGGAGAAACCATCAGAATCTATACAGATGGTAAGAATTCAATTGCAAA
>NW_025210686.1:13028-20156 GCF_004010195.1 Chiloscyllium plagiosum
GACCTTATAGAGGTTTACAAAATTATGAGGGGCATGGATAGGATAAATAGGCAAAGTCTTTTCCCTGGGATTGGGGAGTCCAGAACTGGAGGGCATAGGTTTAGGGCGAGAGGTGAAAAATATAAAAGAGACCTAAGAGGCAACTTTTTCACGCAGAGGGTGGTACATGTATGGAATGAGCTGCCAGAGGAAGTGCTGGCGGCTGGTACAATTGCAACATTTAAGAGGCATTTGGATGGGTATATGAATAGGAAGGGTTTGGAGGGATATGGGCCGGGTGCTGCAGGTGGGACTAGATTGGGTTGGGATATCTGGTCGGCATGGACGGGTTGGACCGAAGGGTCTGTTTCCATGCTGTACATCTCTATGACTCTATGACTCTATAACATGACTGACAATATTGACATTGTTTAATTGCGAAAGTGCAAATCGGAACAGGGCTCCCTGTGCATTTCACTTTCCCTTGATGGAGGTCACTAGATGTAATCAGTGTCTATCTCTCAGCCCAACTAAAATTAGGAGCTGAGTGTTTATTGTAAAGTCCTCACTGATGTTATTGCACAGACCCTGTGACATGATTCTGATCCATAAGTCCTTCTGAATTTAATTGATCTCTTATTGTAATTCCAACAAGGAGCAGCAGGAAATCAGCAGAGACCCAGTTGTCTGGATGCTCTGCCATTGCCAGGAATCTTCTGAAACCCTCTGAAGTGATAACGGGACGTATAGTAAATCTTTACAACTTCCTAAGCAATGAATCCCTATGTATTGGCTATTTGAGGGTTTTGGAAGCTGGTATACTGAACAGATGGAAACACACCAGGTTCCAGAGGTTTGCATCTGGATCAGACGCCAAAAATCCTGGACAAAAACGCAATCCCTGAAGAAGCAAAAGCAATTGTTAAACATATTTCCAGATCATGTCACTTGCTAAGGGATTGAGCCGTAAGTTACTGACATCGGAAAGAATTGAGGCAAATGAAAGAACAAATGTTAAATGCTCTCTAGAGCTGAATAAGATTGGTGCTATCGTCCACCTGCCTTCTCATAATGATCAGTTATCCTCCCAATGACACTGCAATCTATTGGATTATGTCCCAAGTAGTTTCAAGGGCATTAATACTACTATAATAGAAATTTAAACTTATTACTGAACAAAATGCGAACTGAAGGGCACTATTTCTTCTTTTATTTACTCACAAGGAAAACTGAGATCAGGAACTTGTGCAATAGTGAAAAAAAAGGAATTGTCTGTAGGTTCCTATTTCTAAATATGTTTTAAAAACATGAGCAACTCTTGAAAATCTACCAGATGGTTTCCTTCTGTAGACCACATTTAATCAGTCATGTTATTTACAATCTCTGTATATTTAATCCAATCATGGATATTTCTGAATGAATGCTTGGCAATTCCCAACGGATGCTCCTACGATAAAATCAGCTTCTCATTGTTATCCAATGACATCCAGTCAAATATGTGTATTTTATGGGCATTGATGAGGCTTTAACTTCAATGGGACTGCATTGTTTGTTGCATTTAAATACACTGCTGGAATGATTGTCTAAATTCACTGACTGAAGCACATTGTCAAGCAAGGACCAATACCTTCAGGAATAAGGTAGGGACAGATTGTCACACTAAGAGTACCAGCTCTCTGTACTTTAACGAACAAGGAAGTCAGTGCAGTAATTTTTGATCCATTTCATCGACTCTCTGAGTGTTTATAACTTGTACTATGTTTTGAATTAATACTGATCATTTGCAATTCATGCTAAGCACAGCAGAAGGGTCACAGAAGTAAGATTAATCATATAATTTGGTCATTAGGAACAGTTGAAATTTATTAAGTTTGTATAGAATGTGTTACATTTGGCCTCTAAGTCTGACTTGGTCTTTATCTCAGTTACAGAGGATGAACAGGAAAATTCCTATGAATTTCACCCAACTTTACCAATATATGGTTGGTAACAACTACATGATTTACCTTTCCATCTATATGTAAATCTTTGTAATACCCAGTAGCTGGTTTATGATGAAATCATTTTTGGACCAATTTTGAGGATGACCATTCTTTAAATTTAGACTCACCTTGGCACAATGTGTCCACACAGCATGTTGAAAAAGTTCTTTTTCCAGCCCTGTGTGAAGGGATTTTTTCTCTCCTCCTCATCATTGTACTGTCAGGGAAAAAAAAAATGACTTTATGCGGCAGAATCCAATTACAATAGGCTAACAAATGTTTGCAGAGAAACTGGCATTCAGATTTTTCCCAAATTTTTGTCCAGTATTACCTGATGCTAGCATGACAATAAAATTGGTTCACTGCACCAAATGTTCATCGCTAACAAATCATTATCAACCAAAATGGTATTGTTGAACAGAAACATCATACAATTATTGACACATTCCTCCACTTCTATAATTGCCAGCAGATTTAATGTATCTGGACAGCTGCCAATAGGCAGAATTGATGTAAACATCATCAATATCATATTGTAACTGAACAAAAGATGTGCAGGACTGTAAAGGTTTATAGTACAAAAGTATTTGTGTCAACTCTTTGCAAGATAAATGCAAATAACAGCACTGGCCTACACTTTCCTTGTACCTTTCCTGTGTACAAGAAGGCTGCGATTTTCCTTGTTTCAAATACTTATCTGATTTTCTGTTTAAAATAAACAATGGCTTCTTCCTTGACCACTCCTTCTGGCAAAGCATTTGCTGGAATTGTCAACTTGATGAGAATACCAAATGGACAGATCAATTTGACCATTAAAGTCAATGTAAAGGGAAACTATGTGGTGTTTAATGGACAGTCAATTCAATACTGTTCATTGTCTAGTCCAACAATTCTCTATGTAATTCTTTGGTTCATGTTCCAATTCCCTTTGTGTCTTAATAAGCAGGTGTAAAGTTGACTGCCAGAACAGCCTGTCCATAACTTGGTCAGTGTACTTTTCCTATTGTGTTTTCATTGAGGTTTTGCAAATCCCTTGATTAAGTTGGAACCAGTGAAAGAGTTTGGCCAGAAGGCTTAGGTAAGAAAACAGAAAAAGCTACCAAATGATCAACGTGTTTGAAGGAAAGATTTAGCTCACACCATCCTCTGTCGATTGTATTTTGTGTGTTACCTCTTCAGACATAGTTTCTCCCAGCGCAATGAGTTCAATATGAGCTCCGAATAGGAAAAGTACTGGAAAGAGGAAAAAAGCAATTGGAACAATAACAGCATAACTGAGAGTTATTCTTAAGGAAAATTCAATTTTGTAAACAAGCTTTACAACTCGATTTGGCTGATGAATTGAAATGTTGAGCAGCAGAGTTTAAAGACTATTGTAAACCATGAACTGGCATTCTTAGTTATTAACCCAACACATGGCAATTATTCTCACTGGTTTGAGATGAACGACTGAAATTTAAAAGTATTCCCACAGAAGGCTCAAGTGTGTCTTGAGTGCCTAAGTGTGTCAGTTCTCTATCTGAACATATTGTTCATGTTGTGAATTAAGCACTTGTGTTAGAAGTAGCCCCAGTTTTAATTTTCCTTTACATCAGTGGTGGTTTCAATATTGAACAGTCGACCTAGAATAATCTTAATATTTGATGTCAAGTTGCAAACCAACTGATTGGATGTGAGTCTCCAACAGGATTCCCATCCATGGTTCTGACTAGGCTGAGAGCAAATTTGCACATTTCCTCAGCAGTGCTGATCTGGTCCTTGAGGATTCTTTGGAAGCTTTCTGTGCCTAACAACCACTAACAAGTGTGGAATCCCCAGTCGCAGAAATACTACCTACAACTCTAAGTCACAATGCAAGGATACGTGGTGCCCTTCTCTGTTGTCATTGGCTCGTGGTGGTTGAGGATAAGGTACGTGATGCAGGATCCCAAAATAGTCAGCATGTAAAGGACAAGAAAGAAGACAAAGAGGAAAAAAAAGCGATAATTCCTTCTCCCAATACAGTTATTCACCCATTTGCAATGGTGATCGAAATCCTGGAACAAGAGAAGGCAGTTAAAGGCAGTTATTAATCTGTAGTTTCTTCTTTTCTTAAAAAAGAATGCTCTATTGATAGCAGTATAAAATAATACAGTCATTCAGTTAGTAACTCAACCAAGTTATTAGAATCCAGGCATGACCCTTGATATGAGTTGTATTAGGTAAAAACAATGGCTGCAGATGCTGGAAACCAGATTCTGGATTAGTGGTGCTGGAAGAGCACAGCAGTTCAGGCAGCATCCAAGGAGCTTCGAAATCAATGTTTCGAGCAAAAGCCCTTCGTCCATCCTAGGACAAGCCAAACAGAGACACTAACGAAAATTCCTAGAAGCATGGCATTTCAACCGGAACTCTATCAACAAGCACATTGACTTAGATCCCATTTACCACCCCTGAGAAAAAGAACAGGAAATTACATCACCATGGGAAATGACATCACCAACCCAAGAAAACCTAAACACAAATAGAAAGCAGACCATGGCATCAGTGCTTCATCTGGAGGCTCACTAAAGAGGTTACCTAGGATGGTGACGAAACATCTGAAAATGAACTTTCCAGCTTAGCGAGCAAAACTACATCCAGAACTTCAACCTGAGCTACAAATCTTAAAACTCGCTAATATCAGAAGAAGAAGATAACAATGCATTTTCAAACATTAGCAAAACTATAATGAACAAATATCCCTTCTTGTAATTGTTCACCAGATTGTGGGGCATCCAAGTCATCTTAGAGTCACATCTTGTTTAGTTATTGTGTTTTGTGGCAACATAGTCAGAAATGTTCCACTTCTGCACACATCCCTCACCATGATGAAGACAAACATTCAGCAAACATATCTGAATGAAATAAAAGGAAACAGTTTCTCAAATCAGGTTCTTCTTTTACCTTTATCACAGTTTATACCAAAATATCCAGGAGGGCAGATGCACAACCCTGGAGTGATGCAGAGACCTCCATTCAAACATCTGGGGGCGCACAGAGCTAACATGAAACAAAAGGAAAATTTGAAAGATTTTTTTAGAAATGCACTGATTCTCGAGATAGCATGTTTTAGAAATGTTTCATTGACTCATTTATAATCTCAGAATCCAGTCGAAAAGACATTTACACTGTTCTCCCCTTGTTACATTTACCTGGAGTGTTACGCCTTTCCAAAGAAAACAAAGCAATTTTGGCTGATTGTACATGTGGAGGTGGAGTGAATGGTAGGCTAGGTCACAATATAATTGCTGGGCTTACTGGCTGATGCATGTTCAGAACCATTCTGGACATCTCATCTTCAGCTGCACATTTTAAAAATAAAATGAGTAGGGACTCATTTACACTCAGGGTTTAAGTCAGAGGTGAAAATAAAAGTCAGAGGCTTGGAATGTCAGGTCCCTTCCATTATTGCAGGATTTCAGAGAGCCTTTTCCACAGGACAAAATTTGGCAGACCTCTGCAGAAAACACATATTCCACATGAATGAGATGATATTCTAAGCTTCTAGCTGGAAACCCCGGGATTGAGGTTGCGGACAAACATGCACAATTCCTCAAAAGCAGCCATAGAAGTGGAGTGTTCTGTGACTTCGCACCTCCACCATGTCCTCTGAGCAAACAGGCCTTTGGAAAAGCTAAGAAATCATGGGGCTAAGCAGGAACATTGCTGGGGTCAGGTGGGGGCGTTTAAGGGAAGGAGATTTAAAACGACTAGATTAGTTTAGATAACTTTCTTTTAAAAAAACTGTTCTTGCATAGTTTCCTGGTTGGTTCCAGCCAAACCAGCACAAGTGAAATTAAGATGAACAGATTATCTGGGCAATTTTTATAAGATGACGGTGATTAATTAAACATACTATTAGAAACATGTCACATTTTAATTAAAAGGTTATACAGCATTTAACTTTTACAAATTCTATAATTTTTCTAATAATGAATATATTTTTAATAAAAGAGAACACATACGTCAAAGTAAGGTAAACTGTTTGATAAAGTCAACTACAATGATTGTTCTGAACAGATGCATTTGATTAGGCCATTTGTGCCAATGAAATATGCATAATCACAAGACACACTTATTTGATTAAAGTAATGCATTTTTTCATTAATGTACAGGTGAGCCTGAAATATTTACATTTCTAAAATTACACATTAATCTAGCTTACAATGTAACTCAAACAGTTTTAGTTTAAGTTAATTTATTTTTTTCATTCCTAAACTTAATCTTGTTCTGTTTTCATATTTTTTCTCTATGTTTTCTGCACCACATTCCTGCGAAGCGACCAGACAAGTAAAGCTCTATGACTGGCTGCGAGAAAGTGTGTGAGAGACTGAAGGCGATTTGCCTGCCAACTTTCCTTCCTTTCCCTAGGTAACTTAAAGCAACAACTTCAGAAAAAGGCACAGTGTCTTGTTGAACAGAAATCAGTGCATCTGTTACAGAACTGATCAATCTTTGATACATGCATAAAACTTAGTCTGTCTGAACTGAATTTAATAATGCTAATATTAAAACAGAAATCATATAAGTATTACCTTTCTCACAATGAGGTCCATAGAATCCATCAGGACATTCACAGACCTGTCTCTCTGTACAGTAACCTCCATTGCGACAGCCTCCTGGACATTTAGCTTTGCATAAAAGAAAAGTTCCTGAAATCTCCGATAAGCAATGCATACATACTTTTGCCTTATTCACATGATTCACAAAGGATGGTTTACATTAAAATTAGTGTTAAGTAGTTTGCCCTGTATCAAATAATGTAAGCACAGGTTCAACACAGTTGCTTTTTTTTATATTACAGTTAGGTAAAGCACTTTGCTCCCTTTGGTAAATGGTTGAATGATTCTTTTTTTGATTTCACTCAAATCTCCAAGAGGTTCAATCTTAAGATTTGCATTTATAGTCTTTTAATGTCAATTTTTCTGATCAGTTTTTTTTAAGTGTAGGCAAGAGCAAGATGGAATTTAACCCTTATAATCTTGTATCGTAAAGCGTAAAACTGATCATTGAAAGAACAACTTGAAGACCAACATTCTGGCATGGACTCTATCACAGGGCCTTGACCTGCTTTTTGAAAGGAGAACTGTGCTTCACTCATGAGTATCCTGCTCACCTGCTCAGAAAAGCAGGTAAACTTCACAGC
>NW_025210687.1:0-6262 GCF_004010195.1 Chiloscyllium plagiosum
ACATTTCCCATCAACCACCACCCTCTGTCTTCTTTCAGCAAGCCAATTACTGATCCAAACTACTATATCTCCCACAATCCCATTCCTCCGCATTTTGTACAATAGCCTACTGTGGGGAAACTTATCAAACGCCTTGCTGAAATCCATACACACCACATCAACCAGTTTACTCTCATCTACCTGTTTGGTCACCTTCTCAAAGAACTGAATAATGTTAGTGAGGCATGATCTACTCTTCACAAAACCATGCTGACTATCCCTAATCAAATTATTCTTTTCTAGACGATTATAAATCCTATCCCTTATAATCTTTTCCCACACTTTACCAAGTAAGAAGTAAGGCTCACTGGTCTATAATTACCAGGGTTGTCTCTACTCCCCTTCTTGAACAGGGGAACCACATTTGCTATCCTCCAGTCTTCTGGCACTATTCCTGTAGATAATGACGATTTAAAGATCAATGCCAAAGGCTCGGCAATCTCCTCCCTGGCTTCCCAGAGAATCCTTGGATAAATCCCATCCAACCCAGGGGACTTATCTATTTTCACACTCTGCAGGATTTCTAATACCTCTTCCTTGTGAACCTCAATCACACGTTGTCTAGTAGCCTGTATCTCAGTATTCTCCTTGACAACATTGTCGTTTTCTAAAGTGAATACGGTCGAAAAATATTAATTTAGTGCTTCCCCTATCTCCTCTGACTCCACACACAACTTCCCACTACTATCCTTGATTGGCCCTAATCTTACTCTCATCATTCTTTTATTCCTTAAATACCTATAGAAAGCCTTAGGGTTTACCCTGATCCTATCCGCCAACAACTTCTCATGTCTTCTCCTGGCTTTTCGGAGCTCTATCTTTAGGTCTTTCCTGGCTACCTTGTAACCCTCAAGCACCCTAACTGAGCCTTCACATCTCATCCTAACGTAAGCCTTCTCTTTCCTCTTGAGCAAAGATTCCACTTCCTTCGTAAACCACGGCTCCTGTGCTCTACAGCTTCCTCCCTGCCTGACAGGTACATACTTATCTTGGACACTCAGAAGCTTTTCCTTGAATAAGCTCCACATTTCTAATGTGCCCATCACCTGCAGTTTCCTTCCCCATCCTATGCTTCCTAAATCTTGCCTAATCGCATCATAATTGCCTTTCCCCCAGCACTAACTCTTGCCCAGTGGTATGTACCTATCCCTTTCTATCACGAAAGTAAACATAACAGAATTGTGATCACTACCACCAAAGTGCTCACCTACGTCCAAGTCTAACACCTGGCCGGGCTCATTACCCAGTACTAAATCTAATGTGGCTTCGCCCCTTGTTGGCCTGTCTACATATTGTGTTAGGAAGCCCTCCTGCACACACTGGACAAAAACTGACCCATCCATAGTACTCGTATTATTGTGTTCCCAGTCAATATTTGGAAAGTTGAAGTCCCCCATGACAACTACCCTGTGTCTCTCACTCCTATCGAGAATCATCTTTGCTATCCTTTCCACTGCATCTCTGGAACTATTAGATTAGATTAGATTAGATTAGATTAGATTAGATTAGATTACAGTGTGGAAACAGGCCCTTCGGCCCAACAAGTCCACACCGACCCGCCGAAGCGAAACCCACCCATACCCCTACATTTACCCCTTACCTAACACTACGGGCAATTTAGTATGGCCAATTCACCTGACCCTGCACATCTTTGGACTTTGGGAGGAAACCGGAGCACCCGGAGGAAACCCACGCAGACACGGGGAGAACGTGCACACTCCACACAGTCAGTCGCACCAGTCCATAGAGAGCAGTTCATGGTAGCGGCACCAACAGTCCATAGAGAAACACCACCAGTACATAGAGAGCAGGCCCAGGTTCCAGCAATACCAGTCCACAGAGAAAGCCCAGACAGCTTGTAGCACCAGTCCATAGAGAGCAGGCCCAGAAAGTAATGGCACCAGTCCATAGAGAGCGGGTCCTAGTAGCAGCACCACCAGTCCATAGAGAGCAGGTCCAGAAGGCAGTAACACCAGTCCATGGAGAAAAGGCACAGAAAGCAGTACCATCAGTCCATAGATTGCAGGCCCAGACAGCAACAATACCAGTCCAGAGAGCAGGCCCAGAAAGCAGTAGCACCAGTACATAATGAGCCGGCTCAGGTAGCAGCAACACCGGACCATAGAGAGCAGGTCCAGACAGCAGTAACACCAGTCCATAGTGAGCAGGCTCAGGATGCAGCAACACCAGTCCATAGAGAGCAGGTCCAGAAAGCAGTAACACCAATCCATAGAGAGCAATACCAGACAGTAGTAACACCAGTCCATAGAGAGCAGGCACAGGTAGCAGCAATACCAGTCCATAGAGAGAAGGACCAGACAGCAGTAGCACCAGGCC
Organism: Chiloscyllium plagiosum; assembly: GCF_004010195.1. Classification (NCBI taxonomy): domain Eukaryota; kingdom Metazoa; phylum Chordata; class Chondrichthyes; order Orectolobiformes; family Hemiscylliidae; genus Chiloscyllium; species Chiloscyllium plagiosum. Next base: position 2,377 of record NW_025210687.1, read on the forward strand.
CTGACAGAAGTACCACCAGTCCATAGAGAGCAGGCTCTGACAGCAGCTGCACCAGTCCATTGAGAGCAATATCAGACAGCAGCAACACCAGGCCATCGAGGGCAACACCAGGCCATCGAGGGCAGTACCAGTCCGCAGCAACACAAGTCCATAGAGAGCAGGCCCAGACAGCAGTAACACTAGGCCATAGAGAGCAGTACCAGGCAGCTATAACACCAGTCCACAGAGACCAGGCCCAGACAGCAGTAGCACCAGTCCACAGACAGCAGGCCCAGACAACAGTAGCACCAGCCGATATAGACCAGTACCACATAGCAGTAGCAGCAGTCCATCAAGAGCAGGCACAGACAGCAATAACACCAGTCCATAGATTGCAGGTTCAGACAGCAGCAATACCAGACCATAGGTGAGCAGGCCCAGAAAGCAGTAGCACCAGTCCATAGTGAGCAGGCACAGGTAGCAGCAACACCAGTCCAGAGAGAGCTGGTCCAGACAGCAGTAGCACCAGTCCATAGAGACCAGGCCCAGACCGCAGCACCACCAGTCCATAGAGCGCAGATCCAGAAGGCAGTAACACCAGTCCATGGAGATAAGGCACAGAAAGCAGTAGCACAGTCCATCGAGAGCAGGCCCAGACAGCAATAACACCAGTCCATAGATTGCAGGCCCAGACAGCAGCAATACTAGACCATAGAGAGCAGGTCCAGACAGCTGTAACGCCAGTCCATAGAGAGCAGGCAGAGACAGCAGTAGCACCAGTCCATAGAGAGGAGGACCAGACAGCAGTAGCACTGGTCCAAAGAGAGCAGGCCTAGAAAATTGTAGCACCAGTCCATAGAGAGCAGGTCCTAGTAGAAGCACCACCAGTCCACAGAGAGCAGGCCCAGACATCAATAACACCAGTCCATAAATTGCAGGCCCAGACAGCAGCACTACCAGGCCATAGAGAGCAGTATGTGTGTGTGCAGGTGTGAGACACAGTGAAAGACACAAGGTGCATGAATCTTTATTCAGTTTCCACCACCAGGAAGAAAGGAAACACCTGAGTGGCCAGTAACAAGCAGTGCCCTTCACATCAATCAAACAGTGAAGAGGAGGGCAGGGATTAAATCAAAATAGAATTGGAGGGAGAAATGATGCACTCCACTCCCTGCGGCGCCCACCTCTCCCTGAACAACTCCAGGGTGTTGGTGGACACCGTGTGCTCCTTCTCCAAGGACACCCGAGCTCTAACGTAACCGCGGAAGAGGGGCAGGCAGTTGGCCCTAACGACCCCCTCGACGGCCCGCTGCCTTGACCAGTCGATGGCCAGTTTGGCCAGGCCCAGGAGCAGACCCACGAGGAGGTCTTCAGACCTGCCCTCCCTCCTCCGTACCGGGTGCCCGAAGATCAGGAGCATGGGACTGAAGTGCAACCAAAAGCAGAGGAGGAGGTTTTTGAGAAAATCAAAAAGGGAATGCAAACACCCACACCCAATATATACATGGTCAACAGACTCCACAGCGCCACAGAACAAGCAGTTGGGCTGGGAGTCCATGAACCACCGCAACCTGCGGTTGCAGGGGACTGCTGTGTGCTGGGAGAGAAACGGGGTGGAATCCCACATTGAGAGCCCTCTACTGGGGATCGCCACTGCCCAGTGGCAAATGGGCACGCCAAAGTGTGTCTGGACGGTGGATGAGGGAGAAGAGGTGGACCGTGTGCAGCAGCAGTCTATACAGGACCTGCCTTTTTACGTACTTAAAAGGGACAAAATTAAAACTCCAGAGGCAGCTCAGGTTGTGGGGCACAGGCTCCCGCGGGAAGTACGGGACCTTGGGGCCAATGTGAAATTCCGTCCGGGCTGGGGTGAGCGCGGACGGGTTCCCACCGCACATCTGAGCATCCTCCAACTGGTGCACTACGTTGGGTCCGAGCACCGCCGTTTTAAGGCGTCGGATGGCGGTGGTCACGTACCGGATGTCTACCGCTGCCCTGCTCGCTATGTCCTGCATAGTCGCTCCCCAGGACATCCCAGAACGCCCTGAAGAACTCCACAGTCAGCCCGTCCAGCCCCAGGGACTTGCCCCTCGAGAGCCGGTCGAGGGTGTCGGCCAGCAGCACAAGGAGCTGCTGACGGGTGCCACGCCTTTTTTCCAGCGATTAGAAGAAGGGGGAGCCGCGGTCCAGGTCCTGGAGGAGCTGGATCTGCGACTTCACGTACGCGCCCCGAGCCCCGACGAGCTGCAGGTCCCGGAGCGCGGCCTTCTTCTCTTCGTACGCCCTGCGCAGGGCCGGGTCCGCGTCGGGCTGACCGGGGCGTGACTCCAAGTCAAGCGACTCCCTCTCCAACTCCCCGATCCTGGATTTCCGCCTCTTCGTCGACCCCCTCGCGTACTCCTGACAGAAGACGCGGACGTAAGCCTTGCCCACGTCCCACCATAGCCTCAGGGACGTGGGCACTTCCTTCTCCAGCCGGCCCAGAAACGACGAAACGAGTCCCGGAACCGCTCGTCCTCCAGCAGCAGGTTGTTAAAGTGCCAGTATGCAGAGCCGAGCCTGGCGCCGAACGGAAGGAGTTCCGCCCATACCAGGTGATGGTCCGTGCACGACACCTGCCGCGTGGAGGCCTTCGGAAAACAGGAGGCGTACGCCCGTGAAATGTAAGGCGGTCGATTCTGGACGCTCCAACCCCAGGCCTCATGAAGGTGAAGGCAATGGAATCGGGATGGAGATTCCGCCAGACGTCCACCAGGTCGAAGGACTTGACCAAGTCCCCCAACCTCCTCCCCGACGCCCAGCCAGTGCGGGCACCGCTGTGGTCCCTGCCCTCGAGGACACAGTTAAAATCTCCCCCGAGGACGATGCACTGGTTCTCCTCGATGGAAGCCAAGTGGCTTCGTCTCCCGGGGTAGTGTGGGTTTCTTGCAGGAAGCACACCGCATACCTCCCGTCCCGGAGGACCGAGAGGGTCTGGAATCTGCGCTGCGACTCCCTGCTGCCGTTGATGTTGAGGCTGGCTATAGTTGTCTCCATATCGGAAGCTTTGTGCAACCACCACCAGTACAGATAACAAACCTATATACATATTTACAGGGAGGACGGGGGAGGGGCACTGAAGTCCCTCGCCCTCACCAGGAGTGCCCCCAGGAAGTTCCTGACTCGCTTTCGCTCATTTACGTCGAGCCCAGGCACCTGGCGAGCAGCGTGGGCCGACCAGTAAACGCTTTCAAAGGAGCTCCAGTGGTCGAGCGCCAGTTGGACTCTATCCCGGCAACTCCGAGTTTCCTCGACAAATTCCCAGAGTTCCTCGAGGGAGATGAGGGGGAGATTGGTGGGGGGCACCTGGGACTCAAAAATGTCACTGCAGACAGAGTCCGCGTTGTCCCCGGTGTCCGCCACCGATCCCGACCCTCCTCCGGGAGGTCACCCTTGGTCACCGACCCCTCCCCCACAGAGAGGATGGGGGCTGGTCCGGCACTGCTAACCGGCCTCAAACCCCCGGCGACCCAACCCCCAGGGTCACCGGCAGTACCTTCCGCGGCGCACCCCTTCCCGGAACACCCCAAGTTCGGGTCGTCAGGTGGCAGAGGCTCTGGGCCCCGCTCCTCTCCCGACACCGGGACGCCTGGCTCCTTGTCGTCGTCGTCGTCTTCGTCGTCTTCGTCGTCTTCGTCATCTTCGTCGTCTTCGTCATCTTCGTCGTCTTATTCTTCGTATTCGTCGTCGTCGTCTTCTTCGTCGTCTTCTTCGTCGTCGTCTTCTTCGTCGTCGTCGTCTTCGTCGTCTTCGTCCTCGTCGTCCTCGTCATCGTCGTCGTCGTCGTCGTCTTCGTCTTCGTCGTCATCGTCGTCGTCGTCTTCTTCTTCTTCTTCGTCGTCTTCTTCTTCGTCTTCTTCTTCGTCTT
>NW_025210687.1:7542-9389 GCF_004010195.1 Chiloscyllium plagiosum
TCGTCTTCGTCGTCTTCGTCGTCTTCGTATTCGTCATCTTCTTCTTCATCTTCTTCGTCTTCGTCTTCGTCTTCTCCTTCTTCGTCTTCGTCTTCTTGTTCATCTTCGTCGTCGTCGTCGTCTTCGTCGTCGTCGTCATCTTCGTCGTCGTCTTCTTCTTTGTTGTCTTCTTCGTTGTCTTCTTCGTCGTCTTCGTCTTCTTCGTCTTCAACGTGTTCTTCGTCGTCTTCGTCGTCTTCGTATTCGTCATCTTCTTCTTCATCTTCTTCGTCTTCGTCTTCGTCTTCTCCTTCTTCGTCTTCGTCTTCTTGTTCATCTTCGTCGTCGTCGTCGTCTTCGTCGTCGTCGTCATCTTCGTCGTCGTCTTCTTCTTCGTTGTCTTCTTCGTTGTCTTCTTCGTTGTCTTCTTCGTCGTCTTCGTCTTCTTCGTCTTCAACGTGTTCTTCGTCGTCTTCGTCGTCTTCGTCGTCGTCTTCGTCGTCTTCGTCGTTGTCTTTGTCTTCGTCGTCTTCGTCTTCTTTGTCTTTGTCTTCTTTGTCTTCTTCGTCTTGTCTTCTTCGTCTTGTCTGCTTCGTCTTGTCTGCTTCGTCTTGTCGTCATCGTCGTCGTCGTCATCATCTTCCTCGTCTTCCTCGTCTTTTTCTTCGTCTTTTTCTTCGTCTTTTTCTTTGTCTTTTTCTTCGTCTTCTTCGTCTTCTTCGTCTTCTTCTTCGTTGTCTTCGTCGTCTTCGTCGTCTTCGTCTTCGACTTCCTCTTCTTCTTCGTGTACGTCTTCGTCCTCGTCCACGTCCTCGTCCTCGTCTTCGTCGTCTTCGTCGTCTTCGTCATCTTCTACTTCATCGTCGTCTTGGTCGTCGTCTTCGTCGTCTTCGTCGTCTTCTACTTCATTGTCGTCTTGGTCGTCGTCTTGGTCGTCTTCGTCGTCGTCTTCTTCGTCGTTGTCTTGGTCGTCGTCTTCGTCGTCTTCTTCGTCGTCTTCTTCTTCGTCGTCTTCTTCGTTCGTCGTCTTCGTCGTCTTCGTCGTCTTCTTCTTCGTCCTCCTCTTCGTCCTCGTCTTCTTCTTCATCGTCTTCGTCGTCTTCGTCGTCTTCTTCTTCGTCGTCGTCTTGGTCGTCGTCTTGGTCGTCGTCTTCGTCGTCTTCTTCGTCGTCTTCTTCATCTTTTTCTTCGTCTTCTTCGGCTTCTTCGTCTTCGTCTTCTTCGTCGTCTTCTTCGTCGTCTTCGTCGTCTTCGTCGTCTTCTTCTTCGTCATCCTCTTCGTCCTCGTCTTCTTCTTCGTCGTCTTCGTCGTCTTCGTCGTCTTCTTCTTTGTCGTCTTGGTCGTCGTCTTCGTCGTCTTCTTCGTCGTCTTCTTCGTCGTCGTCGTCGTCGTCTTCGGCTTCTTCGTCTTCGTCTTCTTCGTCGTCTTCTTCGTCGTCTTCGTCGTTCTTCTTCGTCGTCTTCGTTGTCTTCTTTGTCTTCTTTGTCTTCTTTATCTTCTTTGTCTTCGTCGTCTTCGTCTTCTTCGTCTTCTTTGTCTTTGTCTTCTTTGTCTTCTTCGTCTTGACTTCTTCGTCTTGTCTGCTTCGTCTTGTCTGCTTCGTCTTGTCGTCGTCGTCGTCGTCGTCGTCTTCCTTGTCTTCTTCCTCGTCTTCTTCCTCGTCTTTTTCTTCGTCTTTTTCTTCGTCTTTTTCTTCGTCTTCTTCTTAGTTGTCTTCATTGTCTTCATCGTCTTCATCGTCTTCGTCTTCGACTTCCTCTTCTTCTTCGTCGTCGTCTTCGTCTTCGTCCTCGTCCTCGTCGTCTTCGTCGTCTTTGTCGTCTTCTACTTCATCGTCGTCTTGGTCGTCGTCTTCGTCGTCTTCTTC
>NW_025210687.1:14155-20156 GCF_004010195.1 Chiloscyllium plagiosum
GCCTCCCTTGTCTGCTGGTTTGATAGTGAGGTTGGGGTTGGAACAGAGGGAGTGGAGGGCTGCACGTTCCGAGGGTGAGAGGTTGGAGTGGGTGAGAGGGGTGGAGAGGTCGAGGGCGGGTAAGACACCAGCACGGGGTGTCCAGGTTGATGGGGTGTGTTGGAGGCGGCAGAAGGGGTCGTCAGAGGGTGGGCGAGAGTCTTGATTGAAGAAGTAGGCACGGAGGCGAAGGCGGCGGAAGAATTGTTCGATGTCACGCTGCATGTTGAACTAGTTAATCCGAAAGCGTAGGGGAATGAAGGTGAGGCCTCTGCTGAGGACTGATCTTTCATCCTCAGAAAGGGGTAGTTCTGGAGGGATGGTGAAAACACGGCAGGGCGGGGAGCTAGGACCTGGTGTGGGGCTGGAGCTGGGAGTGGGGGCGGAGTTGGGCGTGGATGTGGCAGGTCCCTGGCATAGCGGGACAACTCTCTGACAGTGATGCCCCTGTTCACAGAGGGATGTTAACATGAGGGATATTGAATGAGGAGCAGGGTAGGTTTTCACCAGGACCCAATGCCATGTTGTACACATCGCTCGCTCTGTTTGTAGATGGACCAGGAGATTCCCAGCACAGACCTCCATCCATGGAGCCTGTGGTCATGAAGTGCTGCTGATGGTGTGAAAATGCAGCTAGACAGGGAGATGCACAAACACAGGAATACCAACATGAGAAGGTTCATCGATAAGCTGAGAGTGCCATATGTACCTTTTTCACCTGTGAGTTGAGTTGTTGTGTTAAGATGGAGCTGAAATGTGATGTTGAGATACCATACAATTAATAATGCAAGTTTGGTAAGATAGGGCGAGAGCTCCCATTGAGCTTGTGGTGACAACAACTTCCAAAAAACTCCACAATGTATGAATTAGTCTGAAAACGTAAGATTCAGCCCTCTAGCTTGTTGGTTAAATGTAACAGCTACAGAAACTGCTGAGAGAAAGCTTTCTTTACCTTCCGGCATTTTCTAAATGAGGGAGACACAAACCATCTCCCCTCCAGAAGTCCAGGAGCTTCCAACTATATCATTCACACCCACAAGCTGTTCACCCACCTGCCGACCTATCAGAAATCTGTTGTCAGGCTGATTAGCTTTCGCAACTGCAATGGTCAGAACTCCACAAACCAATCAGTAACCAGTTGCTGGTCGAATCTCACTTTGCAGATGCCCCCTGGTGCCAGCCTGACACCAAGCAGCTTCCCCCACTGTTTGAGCTAAGCAGCAGTGTAAACACAGCACACACCGAGTTTCAGTGACTTGCTTTTAAAAGTGCAGCAATTCCTCCCATCATCTTTGGATTTTAAAACATTCCTTTTCCCATTTCAATCCAGTTACAAATGAAGTAAAATAAAAAGGTGCAGTCTTAACACAGGTAACCTTAACAGCACCACAAACAGTAGCAGGACTGGATCAAATGATCCTGTGAATCCATTAGACAATAAGAATGAAGAACAGGAGGAGGCCATTCAGCTCCTCAAGCCTGCTCCACCATTCAGTAAAAACATGACTGATCTCCTGTGTCAATTGTACATCCTGCCCATTCCACATGAGTGTGTAAAATCCAAATTATCTTAGCCTTAAATTTGGCCAATTATCATGCACTCTCAGGCCAGGTAGAGAATTCTAAAAAAATCCCATAATGAATATAAATCACATAAATGACATTAAAGATGCTCAGATAGCACCTTCCAAAACCATGACCACTTTCATCCAGACAGACAAGGGCAGTGGATACATGAGAACACCACCATCATCAAGTTCCCCTCCCAGTAACTCACCAAGAAATATATCACAGTTCCTTCTGTGTAACTGGGACAAAATCCTGGAACTGCCTCCCTCAGGGCATTGTGGATCTATCTACAGTATGTGGACGGCAGCAGTTCAAGAAGACAGCTCTCCACCACCTTCTCAAGCGCAACTGGGGACGGGTAATAAATGTTGGTTTTGCCACTGGCACCCATGTCCCATGAGTGTCAAATATGCTCACAGCAATAAATGAGATGAGTTTTTGAAACAAATGTAAACAGAAAGGGGCATTAGCAAGGGCAAGAAGTTGAGAAATCTTTGCATACAGTTGTCTCCCTCTCTTTTTAAAATGTAACTTTATTTGATTTATCTTTCACGGTAGTTTTCAGTTCGTGATATTTTCAACATAAATTTTCCAAATGAGGCTGTCAGTCAGACCACAGATCCTTAATTTGTACCAGATAGCACAACAGCTTTTTTACATCTTGTGGTTGAAGAAGTCAAAATGAATTTCTGCCACTTCCAAGGCTTAAAGTTTTCGTAATGATCTTTTATGCTATTCATTTGTGGAATGCAGGTTTTGCTGACTAAGCCAGTATTCCTTGCCTCTCCTTCATTTCCTTGGATAAAGTGGTGGGAAGCAACTGCCTTGTACAACTGTATTTGATTCAGGAAAACCTACAGTGCAGTGAGGAAGAGAGTTCCAACCTTGGACCCAAAACACACTGAACGAGTGGCAATATATTCCAATGCATCTTTGTGTGTGGCTTGGAGGGGAATGTGGAACTTGTGAAGCTTCCACTATCTGCTGTCCTTGTCCTACTAAGTGCTCGTAGCCATGGCTTTGGAAAGTCCTGCCAAAGGAGTCTACATCTTGTAAATTGCAACGACTGTGGTAAAAAGAGTGAATGTTGAGGATGGTGGATGGGGTGCCAATCTGTCCTGGTTGGCGTCAAGCATCTGGAGCGTTATAGGTAAAAACAAGGACTGCAGAGTCTAGATTAGAGTGGTGCTGGAAAAGCACAGCAGTTCAGGCAGCATCCGAGGAGCAGGAAAATCAACGTTTCGGGCAAAAGCCCTTCATCAGGAACCATCATAAAAGCCCTTCATCACTCCACTTCTGGAGTGTTATTGTAGCTGCCCCCATCCAGGCAAGCAGGGAGCATTCCATCACACTCATAGCTTGTATCTTGTAGACAGTGGACAAGTTTTGGGGAGGCAGGAGTTCAATAGAATCCCTATAGTGTGGAAACAGGCCCTTTGGCCCAACAAGTCCACAGCAACCCTCCAAAGAGTAATCCACCCAGACCCATTCCCTTACATTTACCCCGACTACTACACATTCCTGAACACTATGGGGCAACTTAGCATGGCCAATTCACCTAACCTGCATGTCTTTGGACTGTGAGAGGAAACCAGAGCACCCAGAGAAAACCCACGCAAACATGGGGAGAATGCACAAACTCCACACAGAGTCACCTGAGGCTGGAATCGAACTCAGGTCCCTGGTGCTGTGAGGCAGCAGTGCTAACCACTGAGCCACCATACCTCCACATTCTGCACCTCTGACCTGCACTTGTAGCCATTGGATTTATATAGGTGGTCTCATTTCTGTTCAATCTTTTGAAAAACAAACTGTAGAGCCTTTTGCCCATGTGCATCTGCATACATAATTAAAGAAATATTTTCACTTACTTAATTCAATGGTTATCGTTCTTCATAAAGAAATTTGCTGATTGCTTTAACTTCTTAGCATCTTCCTAAAATTGATTTTAACCAAATTTTCAAACAACACTCTGTTTCAACAATGAAGGTGCCACCTCAAATCCCTACAGTGTAAAAACAGGCCTTTCGGCCCCAACAAGTCCCCAAACAGTAACCCACCCAAATCCATTCCCCTACCCTATATTTATCCCTGACTAATGCACCTAACCTACATATCCCTGAACACGATGGGCAATTTATCTTGGCCAATTCCACCTAACCTGCACATCTTTGGATTGTTGGAGGAAACCCACACAGACTCAGGGGGAATGTGCAAATTCCACACAAACAGTTGCCTAAGGCTAAAATTGAAACCTGGTCCCTGGTACAGTGAGGTAGCAGTGCTAACCACAGAGCCACTGCACCACCTTAAAGGATAATAGTGTGAAGAAAAGCTCAAAGTGTTGGGGGTGGCACATTCACATGGATAGATGATTGGTTGGCTAATTGGAATAGAGAGTAGGTTTAAAGGGGCCTGTTTCTGATTGGCAAGATTTAATGAGTGATGTGCCTACTCCTGTTCCTAATTGTCATGTTTGTATGAAGATTTTTTGAATTAAAGTTAAAGTTCCAGTGTTCTATGTGTCTTGTTTCATGGAGCCAGCATCATGAATGAGAATGGTGGAGGAGTCAGAGTCGACAATCACATGTTGTTGAAGACCTCTATTGTTGTGAAGTGTGGTCCACGGGAACCATTCGGGTAAGGTAGGAGCCTACAAACTCCATCTTGATGTCAGGAGTGGAATTCACAGTGACTGAGAACTCAAAAGGGATTTCAAACTAGTTTACAAGATACTGCTATACTTCGTGACAAAATATTGCTTTGGACTGGGATGAATCATAGAATCATCATAAAATTCCCGACAGAGTGGATGATGTGGAGGTGCCAGTGTTGGACTGGGGTAGACAAAGTTAAAAATCACATCACACTAGGTTACAGTCCAATAGGTTTATTTGGAAGAACTAGCTTTCAGAGTGTTGCTCCTTCATCAGGTAACTCGTGCGGCAGGCTCATAACATAGCAGGCCATTTGGCCCATCAAATCCATGCCACCACTCTGAAGAGTATCCCTGTAACCCTGCAGTTCACATGACTAACCCACCTTGTCTGCACCTCCCTGGACACAATGGGCAATTTAACTTGGCCAATCCATCTAACTTGTGAGGCATCATTGCTAACGACTGAACCACTGTGCCATCCTGTGGCATGAAAGCACAGTGGTTAGCACTGTTGCCCCATAGCACCAGGGGCATGAGTTCGATTCCAGCCTTGGGTGACCGTCTGTGTAGAGTTTGCATATTCTCCCCCCTTGTCTGCATGGGTTTCCTCCGGGTGCATCGATTTCCTCCCACAGTCCAAAGTTGTGCAGGTTAGGTAGATTGGTCTTGCGAAATTACTCATGGTGAAAGTGAGGATTGCAGATGCTGGAGATCAGAGTAGAGAGTGTGGTTCTGGAAAAGCACAGCCGGTCAGGCAGCATCCGAGAAGCAGGAGAATCGAAGTTTCGAGTCCTTACCCGTGCTATCAAGGGATGTGCAGGCTGAGTGGGTTAGCCACGAGAGATGTGGAGATATGGGGACAGGGTGGGATGCTATCTGGAGGATTAGTGCAGATACACTGGCCTCTATCTGCACTGTAGAGATTCTATACACCATTACAAAATATGACTGTATGCCATTGCAATATAGAATGACGAGTGATTGACATTGTGGGCACCTGCCCCGTGCTCATTGAGTAGAAGAGTTTGAACAAGTGATTGAAAAAGGGACAGACACTCTCCAGAAATGCCATTTTTCCAAAGGGTGCCTGGAGGCAGGGAACCGTCCCTGACAATCACGGGAGTGCTATGGCACAGAAGAGAACATTTGGCTTACTATATCTACACCAGCTCTTGAAATAAGCATCGTTACTTGATGTCCAAAAATCTCTTGCTTTTCTCCATGTCCTCGCACTTTTTCTCCATCCACGTTATCATCTTGAAACCCTCTGAATACCTCAGTTGAACCAGCCTTCACCACATTTCTGTAACCTAACCACGCTGAGTGAAAATGTTTGTTGCTCCTTTTGCAAATCACTTTAAATCTGCGCCCTCCCATTCTTGTTCCTTTCATTAACAGGAGCAGTTTCTCCCTATTCACTCTATCCAGACTGCTGATGATTTTGAAAATCTCTTGAGTTCACTGATCTCACACGATGAATAGACAGAGGGTGCAGAGGCGGTGCATCTTTACGGCGTGTGGGGACAGCGTTATGGTCAGAGGTCAAAGTGTTCGGGAACTCTTTCCTCCTGTGGTCTTCCTTCATCTTCCCTGGTCTGCCTTCCGTCTGACAAAGGCAGCAGCTTGCCGGAGACTAAGCCCTGCCTCTGAGCACCCTTTAAGGAACATTATTTCTGGAGACTTTTTGGTCCCTTTGTCAATCACTTGTTGAAATCTTTCTGACCAACAAATACG
>NW_025210688.1:0-12066 GCF_004010195.1 Chiloscyllium plagiosum
GTGTCTTCACTTGCCACACTATCTAACGCCTGTTCCTGTCCCACCTCAACCTCAAACCACATCCAGGACGTGCTAAAGTTGTTCTGGGATGTGCTTGACATTCGGTACTGTCGAGGCAATATACCATTCTAGACTCTGTCAAGTCAGGACTGATGATTCCGAGTCAGTCAGCCATTTTTGGTTTGTCCACTGCTGCCATTTGATTTTTAACACAGCACCGACACTGACTGTATAAAAAAGGAAAAACAGAAAAATATACTGGGAAGTTGAGGGTCGATGTCCTTTTGAGTTCAGCATTGAATGACCAGAATGAAGGCAAGAGAGCAAGGCTTCCATGATGATGGAGTGAAATGACACAAACCAACGTGTGTACCTCAAATTTAGAGAGATCTGAGAGAAGTAAAATGTTCAAGAGAATAATGACAATGGCAGTCATTGAATGGACAGAAATGCTATTTTTTTGGCTTTAGATTTATGACTAGGTTAAGCATCTATAACTTTATTGACGACCTGAAATATTTCCAAGATGGAAATGAAGAAACAATGTCTCACATGTCTCTACATTATATTACACAATGTAACACATGATCGTATGAGCTCTGTCATTGATAGAAATTTTCAATGGCTGTATCTCAAGTAATGTTCCTTGTGAACTTGCTAATACCAACCTGACAAATTGATTATGGCATATTTTTCTTCTGCTCGCTGTTTTCTGTCCCTTATCAGTCTTCACACCAAGTCCCATTTACCCATCACTACAGCGCACGTAGACAATATTAACTACCGAACACACATTTCTGGAATTTGACATTTTTGCACCCTTGTAAGTGCATATTCCCCACTGGGCTTATCTGTCCATCTTCCTTCAAACTGTGACATCTCATGATCAGTCAAATGTTTTAGGTTTCTTCACCATACTTGTGGGTACCATTCGTGCCCATCTGCTGTTGTACAGATCATGTGTGCATCAGAATCAGATCTCAGCTATCTCCAGGATAGTCTCATCGTGGTATGAGGATCTCTATTGATTTGAGCTTACGTAACGGTTGAGGGTAGTTTCAGTGAGTATTTTACTTGTTTCAAACGTTGCCTTCATTGAAGAAGTTATATTTGATTGAGACGCTGTATCCACGCAAGTTGAGCAATTCTATTTCGATGTTGCATGTGTTAAAACCTGAAATGTGTCGTCTCCATTTCTCAAACCATATTTCTTCACGGTACCAGCTGCTGTTAAACAGGGAAGCGACGTCACAGTGTTGAGGAGAAAGTTCTCAGAGTGCTACTTAACAACTAGAATTTAATTTCCAAACGGTCAAAGTCAAGGGCAAGATGAATTAAAAGGAGATTTCAAAGTGAGCTGGATGGTGTTGCTTTGCCAATGTCGGCATGTGGGGTGGCACAGTGGTTAGCCCTACTGCCTGTCAGTTCCAGGGATTGGGTCTGAGTGGGATGCCCTTTGCAGCGTCTAAGTGGATTCAAAGGGCCGATTGGCCTCCAAGTACGCTGTAAGGATGTTACGAAATAACTCAAATCTATGTTCCTGAGGCCGGCTTGCATTCGGAATGTTATTCATCGAACTTAAACATCACCGTTTCCGTGTCCCAGCCCCCAAGGATAACCAGTTCTAAATATTACCCCAACACCACCTTCTCCAGGTATCAGGTTTGACTGTGTGGAAGAAACTGATTCTGAGCTGATGCAAACAAAATCAGCTTCCATCGCCAGTGTCGGAAACACAGATCCAAACAACAAAAGCATATGTTAAACCCACCACTGCAAAGCTAACGGCTCAACACGCTTCAATTGTGCCACTTAGCTGTCTCAGCAAGATGCACTATAAATAGCTATGATAGTACAAACGGGGGCAACTATTCCCTTGATCAGGAGCACACTCAACCGAGGAATTTCTTGCTTCTATATCATCATAGAAGGACCGCACTGTCACCTATTGCATCACTGGAGCCAGAGAGTAATATCGCGCACTCATCCCATCCCCATTTCCGGTTGGATCTGGGAGGCTGTGCCGCACTTTCTCTGAATCGAGGCTGTGAACTGAGATTATGTGTGGTTTTCTGCAACATTGGTTATGGCCTTTAGGAAGCTGGTGAAGTCGCCGATGTAAAGCTAAAATGCTACTGAAACATACATTTCAACAATATCCTGTACTGTCCCCCGAGTCTTTGATATTTTGGCGAAATCTATCAATCTCAGTTTTCAACATTCTCATTCAAGGATCTTCACAGCCTCTGAAGACATCGGATTTAAAGATTCAACTCATTCGCAGTTCCCACATGACTGCCACTCTTCGCTGAGTACTGATATTTTACATTTGCTGTTTTTCCGATCATTTCCTCTGCTAGTACACTTATTGCTGCTTGCAAGTATCCTGTTCTGTTGTTGCTGTGATCGTGGTCATCTGTATTTTGCATTGTGACCACAGCAACCTCGGTTCGAAACCATACACGACACTAAGTGTTCTCTCCGTTGTCCTTTTTGTGACACATGGTAAGAAACAGTTGTTTTACCTTCAAATTCCACTCTTTCACATCTCTGCGTTTCATATATCAGGATTCAAACACACCCGTTGTCGGAGATTTCTCTCCTTCCCACGATCATTAATCGTCCTTTAGGTCCCTCCTCCCATTTCTCTGAGGCAATGCACAATCCATCACTCTTCTTCACATTGATACTGTACTGTCTGTCCTGCGGTCACTGTTGCTGGGTGAACGTGCCGCAATCCCACCATTGGGATCTCCAAACAAGTCGATCCATTTGATCCAGTAACAGTGTGGACTCTCCCTCTTTATGGGCATTTAAGAGGGCATTGGATAGGTATATGGAGGATAGTGGGTTAGTGTAGTTTAGGTGGGCCTGGATCGGCGCAACATCGAGGGCCCAAGGGCCTGTACTGCGCTGTATTCTTCTATGTTCTATGTTCTATGTTCTAAATGTTTTCGGTTTCTTCACCATACATGTGTGTACCATTCGTGCCCATCTGCTGTTGTACAGATCATGTGTGCATCAGAGTCAGATCTCAGTTCTCTCCAGGATAGTCTCATCATGGTATGAGGATCTCTGTTGATTTGAGCTTACGTAACGGTTGAGGGTAGTTTTCAGTGAAGATTTTACTTGTTTCAAACGTTGCCTTCATTGAAGAAGTTATATTTGATTAAGACACTGTATCCATGCAAGGTGAGCAATTCTATTTCGATGTTGCATGTGTTAAAACCTGAAATGTGTCGTCTCCATTTCTCAAACAATATTTCTTCTCGGTACCAGCTGCTGTTAAACAGGGAAGCGATGCCACAGTGTTGAGGAGAAAGTTCTCAGAGAGCTACTTAACAATTAGAATTTAATTTCCAAATGGTCAAAGTCAAGGGCAAGATGAATTAAAAGGAGATTTCAAAGTGAGCTGGATGGTGTTGCTTTGCCAATGCCGGCATGTGGGGTGGCACAGTGGTTAGCCCTACTGCCTGTCAGTTCCAGGGATTGGGTCTGAGTGGGATGCCCTTTGCAGGGTCTGAGTGGGTTCAATGGGCCAATTGGCCTCCAAGTACGCTGTAAGGATGTTACGAAATAACTCAAACACGTATTTTCCAATTTCTGCTATTGTTCGATTGATATTGGACTCTTCGAATAAACCTCAGTTTGAAAAATATTCTGCCACAATTGGGAGTTCACTCACCGTCGTCACCTGTTCATTCAAATTCTTTAAGAAATGAATTGAATCTCGTTGTAATGTTACAGTCCCCCAGGCAATGTTAGCAAGTATAAAGGAAAGGCTTTGAGATTGAATCACATCGGCATTGAGTTCAGAGAGATTGCCTGCACAAAGAGATTCATGCAGAAAATGATGTTTTACACTACCCCTCTAGTTGTAGCAATTCCGGGTAAGTGTCTTGCATAATTGACTTGCATAATTGACTTTATGTGAAGCTGCCTGAAGATTCGCTTCAGTTTCCTGCAACTGACAATGGTACATGCGCATGTGGTGATCACCCTCACACAGGGGCGGATGACTGATTTAGTTTTAAGATACAGGGATGCTGCAGATTCCCCACTATCACAGATGCCGAAGGAATTGCCTGGGATATTGAACTTTCGTCTGCCAAGCTATTCATCTCTTCTGGGAATCTCGATTTCAATTGAAGAAAACAGTGGAATTGAGCAAAGCCAACACGTCGGAAAATGAAAAATGATGATATTTTTATGTATAGATTTCAATAATATTTCGAGTGAGTTTGTTTCTTGCTATTGAGTAAATAAGCAGTGGGCGTCGCTGTGCTTCTGAAGTTAATAGTTAACTTGTAGGTATTTATGTAATCACAACAATTTGTTTTTCAAACTGCTTTTGAAGTTTGGCTGCAGGCTAAAAAAAAGAACTTTGTTTATTTTTGTTTGTAACCCGACGTGGCATTAAAATGGATCCAAAGATTTATTTGTGAGTTCTGGAATCTGAGATTAGGAATAATACGCTTACCTTTGAAACCTTTCGTTTCACTTTTATCAATTTTGTCATTTCTTTTAGTTCTTCTAATTTCCTGGAACTGATTGGATATGTAAATGTGTTCTCATTTGAAGTGAATGATAGATTTAATCAATCACTTTACTGTGGAGCCAACAGTTCGTGTTCACTGCAGACCAGAAATGTTGGTTTAAAAGAAAGCTCTGCATAGATTACTTAAAGCTAAGTAAATTGACAATCAGCTGTGTGGTAGATTCAGGAAGAGGTTTACTGGAGTTGCAGTTTAATAGTTGAAGTCACACATCACTTAACCAAGTGTCACATACACGGATTCAGGTGTGAGCATTTAACAAGGGATATTCTGTTTGTCATCGCACCCTTGCTATTGCTTTGTCCCATCTATGTATTTCTTTTCATTTATGCATTGCTTTTAATGAACGATTATCTATTTACTGCAACTTCATTGCCTTTGAATCTGTGTAATAAGAACGTAGCTTCGTTTATTCTATTGTATCACCATTTTGTTTATAGTAAACTCCTGTCTTTTTGCTGAAGCAATATTTTGTAGCTTTGGTTACGTTCAATTCAGGAAGAGATTCCTTTGATAAATCAAAACAAATAAGGTCGTCAGACATCACGCTGGGGTCTGAGGTCTGGATTGTTGTGTGATTATATCAGCTGCTATCAGAACAGAGGCGAAGGTATTAAACACATCGTCTAACTCGTGAGGAACTGATTAACTAATCCCATACTTTGATCAGACTATGCTCCAACTGTACCCCTCAAGTTCCATTTATACCCTAAATCCTGACTGGACAGCTGAACTGAGATATAGTATCATATGACCCCCATCGGCAAATTACTACCCCGTCACCCTGCACCAGAGGCAACCCAACACAAATTCCCTCACCACTGCCAGACCTGAAACACTGAAAATAAATTAGACATTGGATCGCTCACAGCTGCAGTTTGTGCACAGTTCTGATCACCACCTAACCGTCAAGACAGACTTGCACTGAGGTGAATGTAGAAGAGATATACAAGAATATTGCGAATAATATGGAAATTACTGAAGCGTTGAGGAAAGATGCAAACGTTAGGTTCATTTAGCCCAGAGGAGAAAGAGAAAAAACGTAATTCATGTGTCCAAATAACTAACGTCTTGAATGGAGACCTGTCACCCTTAACGAATGATCATTGAGCAGTGTACAAGAGGGATACTAATTGATTGAAGGGTTATAGGGGTCATGATGACTCACCATTTCATCAAGAGGATGTTTGATTGTCTGGAATTCACCTCCCAGTTTTGGCGAAGTGGGGGTGCTGTGGATGGGGGACTGCTTCAGCTGCAACGTTCAACTCATTTAAAGGAAACCTGGATCTGCACCTGATCTTCAAGGGACAATATGCTGGAAAGTGGGATTGGACAGTTACGTAGATTATTCAGTCGACACAGATATGAATGACCTTTTTCAATGCCGGAACTGATCAGAGGTTCTTTGGGAATTCAGGAAGACTGAGGGGCATTATCAATTTGATCATTCGGTTAATATTGCTTACCTTGTTTAGATATTCACATTATAAAGTGGTTTTAAAGAAATCTTGTAGTTTCCACTGATATGATCAGAACACATCAGGGAGTCAGACCGGTCGGATTTTTATTATATTATGTTTATCGTAGTCAGATTAAAACAGCCACATCCACTAATTGCAACAGAGAAATGTGTCTCTTTTGTTCTTCATTATGTACTTTATTCATAAAACGTCAACACGCACATTCTAAAACTGACTTCGACAATGCAGCAAGTGCATTAAAAAGCTCACATTTCCCAATTTGAAATGTGCATTCCTTGCTGATTCAATGGACATGCAAAATTAGAATACTTGTGAAACATTATAAGGAGTTGTTGACTTTCCAAAGCAGACCATGAGGGACATAGTAAGTTAGCAGATCCGCAGTTTACCCTCACAGAGAGGGCTCATATAGTGTTTGATGCTTTGAATAATGAACCAAAACTTTGTCAGCTCTGTTAGCATTTTCCTCGAATAATTCCATCTTCTCAAGTGCAACAAATTACTTCTTTTGTAATACAGCGCCAGGAAAAACCTCGGTATGCAAAGAATAGTCTAATAAATGTTCCATAATGGATGAATATCAACACTTTGAATCTCAATTCCTTTTAGAAATGAACCCCATCTCTTGTTTGCAATGATAGGATCTCGTGCGAGGAGTAAACTGTGTTGATGTTTTGTGTCCAGTGACCCATGTTTCGATGAAGATGATCTAATTAAGTGATTCTGGTAATATTGTTATTCTTTCCACAGATGCTGGCATACCTACTGAGTTTCCCCATTTACTTCTGATTCTGTTTCATGTTTACAGCATCCAAAATCTTTGCATAATTTGATTCTTTTCCCAACCTGCCTCTCAGAAGCAATTCTTCGAATCACAGAACCCGACCAGACAGAAGAGGTTCTTCGGTGCATCAAGTTTGTGTTTTCAAAGCTGCACTAAATCAAGACTTGTCCCAGGTTTCAACACTATACATTCATCATGAATGTTGCAATAACCTGGTTGAGTACACCACCACTGTCACAGACTGCGAAAGCAAATATGTGGAGGATTGCTTACCAAATAAATCAATCTGAGAGTCCCCCAGTCGTAGACCTTGGATAAATTAGGAAATCTACTCCCTACAGAAAGCCATGCAAGCAGTATTCGAGTCACAATCCAGAACAGGGAAAGTGGAGAAGACCTCTCCAAAGCCATCAGGGATGCCAAAGGAGAGTACCAGACCACGATTGAGGCCTAACCCTACCAAACAAAATCCAGCCACCTCTGGCAAGGTCTAAATAATATGACGGGATAAAAACTGAAGCAGAGCAAAACAGCGGACGCAGACACATCCCTCCCTGAAGCGCTCAATACTATGCTTGGCTTAAGCATAATGCCAGTGGTGCAGTGATGTCTGCCCCAACATCCGCTGACACACCTACTCCCTCAGTTACCACTGCAAACATCAGAACAGTCTTCCTGAGAGTCAACCCAAGCAAAGCGATGAGCCATAATGGAGTCCCTGGCCATGCACTTAAATCCTGCATGGACAAACAGGGGATGTGTTTACTGACATCTTCCAACCCTCTCTCCAGATAGCTGAGTTCCCCACTTGCTTCAAGAAGACAGCTGCGCACTGACACATTAACACAACCCCTCGCACTCTATCTCCCTCTCTCGCTCTCCTTTCCCTCCCTCTTTCTCTCTCTCTCCCTCACACACACACACACACACACACAAATAGAAATACAATCATACTGTGGTATAGGAACAAATCTACACGCATACGCAGATTAATAGTCACAGGAATATAGCAACTGGCCATTCAGCTCCCTCAAGCCTAATCTGCCATTCAATAGTTGATCTGTAAGGTAACTTCGTGCAGCCAAGTTCGTGTTTTTTCCCAAAATACGTATGCATAGGAACAAACATCTATCTCAGATTTAAAATAAACGACTGGTCCAGCATTCACTGACATTTGTGGAAGAGACTTTCAAACATCAGCTACCTTTTCTGTGTGAAAATGCTTCTTAATATCTCTCCTGAACACACTGACCATAATTCATAAACTACTTCCGTTTGTCCACGAAACACCAAACAGGGGAGAAGGTTTACCTTTATCAGACCTGAACTCTGATTTCGAAAGAGAATGGGCTTAATTCGTACAGTCTGTCCTCATATCTAACCCCAAATGTGCAATTATCATTCTTGAAAGTCTAACATGTACTTTTTCGAAGGGCAATCCCTCCTTCTGAAAGTGTGATACTTGGATCTGCTCACAGTGAGATCTAACCAGGGCCATTCAAAGCTGCAGCATAACTTCGTCGGTTTTATGATAGATGAGCTACTCCCGAGTTCGAGAGCTTTCATTGCCCTGTCCAGAGAGCAGTTAAGAGTCCATCACATTGTTGTGGGTTGTGAGTCACATATCGGCCAGACCATGTAAAGATGGTAGTTTCCCTCCCGAAAGGCCGTGAGTGAAACTTTACTTGTTGAATTATTTTTTCCTCTTGGACATTGCTAAGGCACAACAATAAATCAACGAGTTGACCATTTTCCTGCAGACATCGACAGAGTCCCCTGTTGGCTTCCTTTTCGTATGGTCTGATCTACCTGCTGACTTAGTGGGTCTGGAATTACACTCATAAAGAGATGTGCAAATTAATTTTGTAATACAGATAGATAAATATACAACTTTATAAAACCAGTCTTTCCCTTTCATATCCAGAGTAACCTTACAGTTCTGAAATATCTATATACATACACGAGCTTAAGATATGTTCGCGTTTGATGCGTGTTTAATAGTGTTTATGCACTTGAAATGCACAGCTTGTCGAAGTAGAATTGGGGCTGTTTTCCTTCTCACATGGTTCTGCTTCATTGTCCTAATGTTCTCTGGAGTGCATGTGGAAGCTCTCTGATTTGAATGGCTTCTTTCTGCTTTGATGTGGAGGTGCTGATGATAGACTGGAGTGGACAATGTCAGAAGTTACATGAAACAAGGTTATCGTCCAACAGGTTTAAGTGGAATCACAAGATTTCGCGTGAGCTCTGACATTTTAGCTAGTTATCCAGGACATGTCCGACTGTGGTGGCTCAGCAGTAGTTTGATGAAACAATGTAATTGGTATAATTTAAATTCAGCGTCTATTACAGGAAGAGTGTTACATGAGACAACATTCGATATTTAAATATTCCCTTTTACATGGACTGGTCTCAAAAGCATATCTGCAGAAATTCAGGTTTTTTATTCCATCCGAAAGCTTGTCGCAATATCTCATCAACAACCCCAAATTACATCAATCAAGGTGGAGGCTTGCATATCTCTCTGACGTGATTCAGTTTGACAATGGATGCCGGAAGCTTGCTGGCTTAATATCTCAGTTCCACTGTCTAATTAACAATGGTTCAATGTGATCAATCAAAACAATTCGCTGGTGCACCTGGACCGATCACACCAACACCACAGTCGACACCAGGATTTCACTTACAGGTTCACCAGGCTGCTGCCATAGACACCATTGATGCCATCTTCCTCCACCGTCACCACAAAAAGCACGATAATACAATGATGAGGATGAGAAGAAAGAAGATCAAAGGATACGATTGACCTGGTGCTGGAAATCGAATCGAGCAAACAGCATGAACGTGGCCTGCTCTGCCACAAGGAACAGTGTCGGAAAATGCACCAAGACTAGAACATTTCAGCTCCGAGGTGACATGAGAGTGACTGTGATTGGTTTAATTCAGATCCACTGACATAAAGCCGGTGTTCCTCGCTTACCATTACCTCCAACTGGCCAGCAAGGGAAGGTGGAGTCTGAATGTGAAACTGCCAAGACCACAAAACAAGGAGCTGGTCGAAACGTTTCGAAAAGGTTGGAGAAGAGTGAAGGTCCAATTTGAGTCTTCTTCAATTTTCCAGGAAACAGTCAAGGGGTCCATCAAGAGGACCATTCGTTTCAAATGTCTTCTAACGGCTGTAGAGTAACAGGGAAAACTGGCGAACGTACACCAGAGCGTGCAAAACCAACCCCGGTGTCCTCGAAGGGGCTCAATGTCACGGAGGAAACCCAGGAGGGGAAGGGGCAGCAAGCCTTGCTCTTTTCTTTGGAAGCCTCTGAGATTATCTCCCGGTACAGGGTCCACAATGTGTAATGGAATGAGATGTACTCACTTTTGATCCTCAGAAGGAACAAATGGAGATCTCTGTGCTCAGCAACCTGAACGAAGAAGGTGGCTCGCTAACGTCATCCCAGTCTGACATCCTGAGGATCCACAAATGCTTTTATGCTGGACTCTATGACGCAAAGCCCACTGACACTGCGACCTCCCATTAGTTTCTGTCCGCTATCATAGAGGTCTGAGACAACAGCACTAGAGAGAGACTGCATCAGCTGTTATCTCTGGGTGAACTGACCAAAGCCCTCAAATCCTTAAAAACGAGTAAATTTCCTCGAAGTGATGGCTTACCAGACAAGTTATGATCAACTCTGTCAGACTTGTTTGGCGATTACCTGCTGGAAGTGAACGACAGTATGCTGTTGACCGGTAACTTGTGTGAATCCATAACGAAAGTTATCACCCCTTCACCTACAATCAATATGTTGAGATGGATGACGAAGGACCAGTTTTACGCTGAATTCAGATAACAAAAGTCTGACTGAGGTCATCGCCAACCTGATCAGGCCTTCATTGTGATCCGTGATTCGCACTGACCAAACTGTTCTGTACACTTTAGAAAGAACCCGAGGTCCTTGCAATCCTTAAGGATATGCTCACGTATGTGCAGGGCAGGTCTGCCTCATCAAGCTGGACCAAGAAAAGGCCTTTCCCAAGATATCGCACACCTACATGTGGGATGTGTTCTCTCAAGCGGTCTTTGGGAGGAAATCCGCACCTGAATCCAACTGCTGCGCACCAACATCGGCAGTGCAGCCTCAATCAATGGGTGGCAATCAGAAATCTTCCCGATCAGATCGACAGTCAGGCAGGGCTGCCCCTCTCTCACCTTTCCTTTTTTATTGCTGACTTAGAGGCACCTGAATAATCGTTATGATTCAGTCAGATATTTGTTTCTCTTGAGCCGTTGTCTATTTACTGCGAACCTCTTTAATAAGGTGCATCAGTGCACCACTGCTCATTTATGCTACCAATCGTTATTTAAATTCAGGACCCGAGTTTCAGACTCGGTTTCTTCATTCTCCAGCTGAATAAGCAATTCGAGCACTTTATAAGACCAAAAAAACATAAGACCATAAGATACAGGAGTGGAAGTAAGGCCATTCGAGTCCACGCCAATATTTTATCATGGGTGATGGGCATTTCAACACCATTGACCCACACTCTTTCCGCAGCCCTTACTTCCTTGTGCGCTCAATAATTTTGACAATCTCTACCTTGAAGGCATTTAACATCCTGGACTCCACTGCCCTCCATTGCAATGATTTCCGTAGGCCCACCTCTCTCTGGCAGAAGTAACGTCTCCTCATTTCCGGTCGGAATTGACCCCCTCTAATTGTAAGGTTGTGTCCCTGCCTAACGGAGAAAGCTTCCTAGCGTCCACCCTTTCTGAGCTATGCATCATTTTATAAGTTTATATTAGATATGCCCTCAATCTTCTGAACTCTAATGAATATAATCCCAGAATCCTCAGCCGTTCAACTCATGTTTGACCTATCATTCC
The DNA here is from genome assembly GCF_004010195.1 of Chiloscyllium plagiosum. Lineage (NCBI taxonomy): Eukaryota > Metazoa > Chordata > Chondrichthyes > Orectolobiformes > Hemiscylliidae > Chiloscyllium > Chiloscyllium plagiosum. The sequence goes on from NW_025210688.1 coordinate 11,707, forward strand.
AGGGATCATCCTTGTGAATCTCCACCGGGAACGCTCCTGCGCCAGTCTGTCCTTCCTGAGGTGTGGAGCCCAAAATTGGACACAATATTCTAAACGGGGCCTAACTAGAGCTGTATACAATCTCAGATGCACATCTCTGCTTCTTTATATTAACCCTTTTGAGATAAATGACATTACATTTGCTTTCTTAATCACGGACTCACAAATCATCACAAAAAATAAGTAGTAAAGCTGAGTTTTCGAAAATAACTGTTTCACTTAATTTAAATATCACACAACACCGGCTTATAGTCGAACAGATTCTGTTGGAAGGACTAGCTAGTGCCTTCAAATAAACCTGTTAGCCTATAACCTGGTGTT
>NW_025210688.1:12310-17966 GCF_004010195.1 Chiloscyllium plagiosum
TAATCGGATCGTGCCAGCCCCAGAAATCTCATCAATAACTGAGACGTCCAAAGCTCTTTCCTCCTTGAACCAATCTTTCCAGCCACACTTTCAATAGTCAAGTGAGAGTTCCGAGTAACCCAGGAATCAGCTTTTCAATTTCTTGCCAGATTCGCTAAATTCTACTTTCAGAAACCATTCGCTTTTTCTCCTGGTAATGTTTATAATGAGGTCCGACCGCTGGACCTTGCATCGTTCCTTGATTGAGGCTGTTATTGTGGTCCAATCAGGGAGCACTGCCTGACATGAAACGGTGAATGTCATGGATGTTGAGATGCTGAATGCCTGGCTCAATGAAAGTTTATTGTCAATCACTGCGCATTCTTAAATGAAGAGTGATTAACGATAGAATTCCGGTCTGTGTAGGGTTAATTTACCACTAAACATCGTTGATGCCAATGTGTATCAGGACCTCTGGCACTTCACTTTCCACACTTTCCCGCTCCCGCCCCTTTCTTATCCATAGTTCACGTGAATGCCAAGATGTGCTGAAGTTGTTCTGAAACGCCCTTGACCTTGGATAAATTTGAGGCAATATACCACCCCAGATTCTGTCATTTCAGTGTCGAGAGTGGGGTGCAGGAAAAGCACAGCAGGTCACGCAGCATCTGAGGAGCAGGAAAGTTGATGTTTTGGACAAAAGCCCTTCATCAAAAATCCTGCCATGTCAGGTATAGAGCTTGTGAAAGAGGTAGTCAGCCATTTCAGGTTTGTCCACTGAAGCCATTTAATGTTAAGACAGAAGCTAATTGATTTTACCAGTAGGAAAGACAAATAAATAGTGGAGACTTGTAAGTTCTTGTCCATTCAAGTGACCTGAATGATAGGTGGACAGCAAGTGTTCGATGATAGTGAGTGCAATGACACAAACTCAGGGTTGAATTCTTTAACTTTACAAGGATCTGAGAGGAGTAAACGTTTCCAGAGAAGAATGAAAACCGCTGGCACTGAATGGACAGAAAGGCTCCTTGTCCAGTTCACTGAAGGGAACAGAGAATGAATCTCCTCTTGTGCTGCTATACAGATCTTGTGTGTGTTAGATTCAGCTCATGGATACGACTCATCCAAGTAGGCAGCTCTGCATTTCTTGATTTAAAACTAGCATCTATATATTTATCAATGCCCTGAAATACTTCCAAGACTGAAATGAAGGAACAATGCCTCATGTTTCTCTACTTTATATGACACAGACTATGTTTTGCTCATTCACTCATTGAACCTTTCTTTCACGTTTTCAGTGTTCCTGTGTCTTCATCGTTCAAACATTTCTGGAATGTGACATTTCAGCATCCTCGCTGGTCACACCTCTCCACCTCCTGGCAAAGAACTCCATCCGGTCAGCAGTCATCTGTTTTAGGTTTCTTCACTGTACACGTCCAGTTCACTGCAGGGAACAGAGAATGAATCTCCTCGTGTGCTGCTATACAGATCTTTTGTGTGTTAGAGTCAGCTCAAGGACACGACTCATTCAAGTAGGCAGCTCTGTATTTCAGGAGCTTATGCAACCAGTGATGATATTTTTCAGTAAGTTATTTTTCTTATTTCAAATATTGCCTTAATTGGATAAGTTATATTCGTTTGGGACACTTTATCAGTGCAAGATGAGGAATCCTTTTCAGGTATGAGAACATAGAACATCGAACATTACAGCACAGTACAGGCCCTTCGGCCCTCGATGTTGCGCCACCCTGTCATTCTAATCTGAAGCCCATCTCACCTCCACTATTCCATGTACGTCCATACGCCTGTCCAATGACGACTTAAATGAACGTAATCTTGGCGAATCTACTACCGATGCAGGCAAAGCATTCCATACCGTTACTACTCTCTGAGTAAAGAAACTACCTCTGACATCTGTCTTATACCTATCCCCCTCTCTTTAAAGTTGCGCCCCCTCGTGTTTGCAGTCCAAATACTTGGACAAAGGCTTTCCATGTCCACCCTATCTCACCCTCTGATTATCCTGCATGTCTGTATTAAGACACCTCCCAACCTTCTTCTCTCGAACGAGAACAGCCTCAAGGCCCTCAGCCTTTCCTCGTAAGACATTCCTTCCATACCAGGCAACATCCTGCTAAATCTACTCTGCACCCTTTCCAAAACTTCCACATCCATCTTATAATGCTTTGACCAGAACTGTACACCATACTCCAAGTGTGGATGCACCAGAGCTTTGTACAGCTGCAGCATAACCTCTTAGTTGCGGAACTCAATCCCTCTATTAATAAAGGCCAAAAGCATGTATGCCTTCTTAACAACTCTGTCAATCCGGTTAGCAACATTCAGGGATCTGTGTACATGCACACCGAGATCTCTCTGCTCATCTGCACTCCCAAGAATCCTACCTTTCGCCCAGTACTTTGCAGTCCGATTACTCCAACCAAAGTGTATCACCTCACACTTGTCCACATTAAACTCTATTTTCCACCTCTCAGCCCAGCTCTCCATCCTATCTATGTCTCTCTGCACCTACTACACCCTTCGTCACTATCTACAACTGCACCGACCTTCGTGTCGTCCGCAAATTTACTAACCCACCCTTCTAAGCCCTCATCTAGGTCATTTATAAAAATGACGAAAAACAGTGAACCCAACACCGACCCTTGCAGTCTGCCACTAGTAACTGGACAGCAAGATGAACATGTTCCATCAACTACAACCCTCTGTTTTCTTTCACGAAGCCAATTACTGATCCAAACTGCTATGTCTGCAACAATCCCATTCCTCCGCATTTTGTATAATCACCTATTGTGGAGAACCTTTCTTGAATGCCTTGCTGAAATCCATATTCAGCACATCAACCGGTTTACTCTAATCTGTTTGTTCACTTTGTCAAAAAAGTCAATAACATTTTTTAGGTACGACCTCCCCTTCACAAAACCGTGCTGACTGTCCCTGATCAGATTATTCATTTCTATATGGTTATAAATCCTATCTCTTATAACCTTTTCCAACACTTTACCAACAACTGAAATGAGACTCAGTGGTCTGTAACTACCAGGGTTGTCTCTCCTACCCTTTCTGAACAAGGGAACCACATTTGCAATCCTCCAGTCCTCAGGCACTATTCCCGTGGACAGTGATGATTTGAAGATCAATGACAAAGGCTCGGCAATCTCTTCCCTTGCTTCCCAGAGGAACCTAGGAAGGATTCCATCCGGCCCAGCAGACTTGTCTATTTTCACTCTGCAGTATTTCTAATACGGAGAAAGTGAGGTGAGCTGATGCTGAAGATCAGAGCTGAAAAATGTGTTGCTGGAAAAGCGCAGCAGGTCAGGCAGCATCAAAGGAGCAGGAGAATCGGCATTTCGGGCATTAGCCCTTCTTCAGGAATGAGGAGGGTGTGCCAAGCAGGCTAAGACAAAAGGTAGGAAGGAGGGACTTGGGAGAGGAAGGAGGGACTTGGGAGAGGGGCGTTGGGAATGCGATTGGTGGAAGGAGGTTAAGGTGAGGGTGATAGGCCGGAGAGGGGTTGGGGGCGAAGAGACCGACAATTTGCAGTCTCCAGTCACCAGCTATTATCCCTTCATGCAACAGCTGCTGTTAAACAGAGAAGCCATGGCCAAATGTTGAAGAGAACATTTCTCAGAGAAACAGTCAACAACGGAAAATTAATTCCCAAATGGTCACTGTCAGGTTAATAACGATATGATGTAAAATAAGATTCCAAATATGGATGGATGGTTTTCCGGTGTCATTGCTGGTAAGGATCGTGGCACAGTGGCTCAGTGATTAACTCTGCTGGCTCATAGCACCACTGGTCGTGTCTGTGTTGGATGCCCTTCGCAGAGTCGGTGTGAACTCGATGGGCCAATTGGTCTGTTTCCGCATTGGAGGGATTTTATGATTTTGCTCAATATGCATTTTTCAAAGTTTGCTATTAACCGATTGATATTTGCATCAAAGTATACAAATATTCCGTCACAACTGGGAGTTAACTCATCACTGTCACCTCTTTGTTCAAATTCTTAAATAAATGAATTGAACCATGTTGTCATGTTACAGTCCGACAGGCAATGCCAGCAGGTATAAATGAAAAGCTTTGGGATTATAGCACCTCAGCTTTGAGTACAGAGAGAGATCGTCTACACAAAGAGATTGATGAAGAAAACGAAGTTTGCATTTAGCCAGCTCCGGAAAATATTCTACACGACTCTTCCGTTGTAACAATTCCTGATGAGTGCCTGACACATTTGCGTTTATGTGAATTTCTCTGAGGATTCCCTACAGTTTCACTCTGCCATTGACAACGATACGTGGGCATGTTGTGGCCAATCTCACACAGACGCAGATGATCCGCAGCTTAATCAGATTACATGGGCCATACATAATCCGCAGGAATAGCCTGGGAAATTGGGTGTAATTATTCATCTCTTCTGGGAAACTTCTAGATAGCTCCAATTCAAGAGGAGACTATGAACAGTTTCGGTGGAAGTAAGGAAACCAATCACTTTGGAAGAATATAAACAGTTGTATTTTTATGTAGAGAGTACAATAACATTTCAGTTGAGCTTGGTTCTGGATTTTGAATGAATAAGCAATGGTCTTCTCTCGCAAACTTGTAGGTTTTTATGTAATCAAAGCAATTTGTTTTATAAACTGCGTTTGACGTCTGTTTGTCGGCAGGATGGTTTTGTGCACGAATGAACTTTTGTTAATTCTGATTGTTTGCAAACCTGCATGGTAGTATTGGAGCCTTAAACATTTGTTGGAGAGTTCTGGAATCTGGGATTAAGAACAAAACCCTTAACTGAGAAACCTCTAGTTTCAATTTTATCATTGTTGTAATTACTTTTAGTCTTTTTAAGACCTGGAACTGCGTAGATGTAGATCTGTACTGATGAGAAGGGAATGAGAGATTTTGTCAACAACATTACGTTGGAGTGAAAGGTTCGTGTTGGTCTCAGATAAAAACGTTCGGATAAAAACAAAATCTGAATCTTGACCGTGTTCATGTACTCGGAAAAATACCTGGATGATTATGACACCAACGTCATAGACTTCATTAACTAATGCATGGAGGACTGCATGCCAAATAAGTCAATCCAAGTATTCCCCAATCATGGACCTTGAACGAACCAAGAAATACACTCCCTCCTAAAGACCCGATTGGCAGCATTTAAGGCGGATGACACAGACTAATACAGAGAATCCAGATATGACCACCAAAATGGAGTGACTATTGGATCAATTTAAAGGCTAATGGGACCAACCAGACACCAGCCGCCCATGGCACGGCCGAAACAACATTATGGGTACAAAATGATGCAGAGCAAGATAGCAGACAAAGACATATCCCTCCCTGACACACTCAGTGTTTTCTATGCTTGGTTTGAGCTGAATGCCAGCGTTGCAGTGACCCCAGCCCTAAGATCCTCTGACACTCCTGTTCTTTTGGTCACCACTTCAGATGTCCGATCAGTCTTTCTGAGAGACAACCCGAAGAAAGCAGTGGGCCTACACGGAATTACAAGGTGGGCACAGAGATGCTGTATGAACCAACTGGTGGAGTATTCACCGACATCTTCAACCTCTCCCTCCAAAAGGCCGAAATCCCCACCTGCTTGAAGAACAGCATGACTATCCCGATACCGAAGAAAGCGCATGCAATGTGCCA
>NW_025210688.1:18781-20157 GCF_004010195.1 Chiloscyllium plagiosum
ATACCCGACTCAATACGCCGGACAAGGTTCATACTGTCGACCCTATCTAACCCCCTAATCATCTTGTACACCTCAATCAAGTCACCCCTAAACCTTCTTTTCTCTAGTGAAAACAGCCCCAAGTGCCTCAGTCTTTCCTCATACGATTTTCCTTCCATACCAGGCAACATCCTGGTAAACCTCCTCTGCACCCGTTCCAATGCCTCCACATCCTTCCTATAGTTATTGTTGAGCGGACCTCAAGTTCTGGAAGGGGTGGTGACAATAATTGAAGAGCACTGGGGACAGACAGTGTGTTAAATAAAGCTACAGCGAACTTCGAATATTGTAGCAGACAGAGAATTCAATTGAGAAGAATGGGGAGACGATTAAATGGACATGAGGTCAAGTTGAGATTAATAAGGAGAGAGCAATATACAGGGGAATGGGGGAATGATAAAGACAGAACAGGAAGAGGATTTGACAGAAATTGACAGGGGCGAAATATATCGGCAGAAACAGTGTTGACTACAGGGGTCCAGGGAGAGGGTAAGCACAGGGGCAGCTGAAAAAAAATATAATGTGTTCAGCTAGATGGCTCTAATTGAATATGAGTTTCCTGACTGAGGCTGTAAACCTGTTCCCATAAGGGAGTATTTGCTGACAGATACAAACAGGAACATTCGGGCTTCTGCTCACTCGAGGAAGCAGTTTTGTGGTAGCTGGGTCAGTGTCAGATACTATGTATGCGTAAATGCAGTGACTTGATAACGTGTTCCTGGCCTTTGTGACACGTGAGTGGATTAAATACAGAGTAATAAGGACAGTGGTGATTACAGGGGAGCAGTGTGAGAATTATGTGAAGAGGAAGATGGAGGACAGTTGTTACAGAGTAATTGAGTTGAAACTTTATTGCTGGAACAGCACAGCAGGTCAGGCAGCATCCAGGGAACAGGAGATTCGACGTTTCGGGCACAGGCCCTTCTTCGGCCTGTGCCCGAAACGTCGAATCTCCTGTTCCCTGGATGCTGCCTGACCTGCTGTGCTGTTCCAGCAATAAAGTTTCAACTTTGATCTCCAGCATCTGCAGACTCACTTTCTCCACAGAGTAATTGAGAACGAACTACCTAGAGTGTTATTAGTAGAGGGTTGACTACAGGATAGCTGGGATAGGGGAATTACAGGGGAAAAGCATACAGCTACACACAGAGTTCAGAGGATTTAATGAAGACTAATAGTATGTGAGTTAATTGGAGAGCAATGTGCAGAAAGTTGAATGCAACGAGAGGACTAAAGATTGTCATGTGTGCAGTTAAATAAAATTGTTGAGCGCAGAGTAATTGTAAGAATATGAAATGCAAAGTAATACTGACAGGATTGAATAGAGAGGAATAGGA
>NW_025210689.1:0-2127 GCF_004010195.1 Chiloscyllium plagiosum
GATCTCCAGCATCTGCAGACCTCACTTTGTCCTCCAATGGGATACAGACAGGGGGAGGACAGAGCATCTGCAATGGGATACAGACAGGGGAGGACAGAGCGTCTGCAATGGGATACAGACAGGGGGAGTGCAGAGTGTCTGCAATGGGAGACAGACAAGGGGAGTGCAGAGCCTATGCTATGGGATACGGACAGGGGGAGGGAAGAGCGTCTGCAATGGGATACAGACAGGGGGACGGCAGAATGTCTCCAATGGGATACACACAGGGGGAGTGCAGAGTGTCTGCAATGGGAGACAGACAAGGGGAGTGTAGAGCCTATGCTATGGGATACGGACAGGGGGAGGGAAGAGATTCTGCAACGGGATACTGACAGGGGGAGGGCAGAGCGTCTGCTATGGGATGCCGACAGGGGAGGACAGAGCGTCTGCAATGGGATACAGACAGGGGGAGTGCAGAGTGTCTGCAATGGGAGACAGACAAGGGGAGTGCAGAGCCTATGCAATGGGATACAGACAGGGGGAGGGAAGAGCGTCTGCAATGGGATACTGACAGGGGGAGGGCAGAGCGTCTGCATTGGGATACAGACAGGAGCAGAGCAGAGTATCTACAATGGGATACAGACAGGGGAAGGGCAGAGAGTCTGCAATGGGATACAGACAGGGGGAGTGCAGAGTGTCTGCAATGGGAGACAGACAAGGGGAGTGCAGAGCCTATGCAATGGGATACGGACAGGGGGAGGGAAGAGCTTCTGCAACGGGATACTGACAGAGGGAGGACTGAGCGTCTGCTATGGGATGCCGACAGGCGGAGGCAGAGCGTCGGCAATGGGATATAGACAGGTTGAGGGCAGATCGTCTGCAATGGGATACAGACAAGGGAGGGCAGAGCGTCTGCAATGGGATATAGACAGGGAGGGGAGAGCATCTGCAATGGGAAACAGACAGGGGGAGGGCAGATTGTCTACAATGGGATACAGATAGGGGAGGGCAGAGACTCTGCAATGGGATACAGACAGGGGGAAGGCAGAGCGTCTGCAATGGGTTACAGTCGGGGGAGGGCAGAGAGTCTGCAATTGGATACAGACAGGGGTAGGGCAGAGAGTCTGCAATGAGATACAGACAAGGGTAGGGCAGAGACTCTGCAATGGGATACAGACAGGTGAGGGTAGAGCATCTGCAATGGGATACAGATGGAGGAGGGCAGTGCTTCTACTATGGGATACAGACAGTGGGAGGGCAGAACGTCTGCAATGGAATACAGACAGGGGGAGGGGCAGTTCGTCTGCAATGAGGTACAGACAGGGAGAGGGTCAGATCGTCTGCAATGGGATACAGACAAGGGAGGGCAGAGCGTCTGCAATGGGATATAGACAGGGAGGGGAGAGCATCTGCAATGGGAAACAGACAGGGGGAGGGCAGATTGTCTACAAGGGGATACAGATAGGGGAGGGAAGAGAGTCTGCAATGGGATACAGACAGGGCGAAGGCAGAGCGTCTGCAATGGGTTACAGTCGGGGGAGGGCAGAGAGTCTGCAATTGGATACAGACAGGGGTAGGGCACAGAGTCTGCAATGAGATACAGACAAGGGGAGGGCAGAGACTCTGCAATGGGATACAGACAGGAGTAGGGCAGAGTATCTACAATGGGAAACAGACAGGGGGAAGGCAGAGCGTCTGCAATGGGACACAGACAGGGGGAAGGCAGAGCGTCTGCAATGGGTTACAGTCGGGGGAGGGCAGAGCATCTGCAATGGGATACAGACGGGGAGGGCAGAGAGTCTGCAATGGGATATAGACAGGGGAGGGCAGAGTGTCTACAGTGGGATACAGACAGGGGGGAGGCAGAGACTCTGCAATAGGATACAGACAGGGGGAGGCCATACTGTCTGCAATGGGATACAGACAAGAGCAGGGCAGAGTATCTACAATGGGATACAGACAGGGGGAAGCAGAGTGTCTGCAATGGGATACAGACGGGGGAAGGCAGAGCGTCTGCAATGGGTTACAGTCGGGGAGCGCAGAGCTTCTGCAATGGGATACAGACGGGGGGGGGGGAAGAGAGTCTGCACTGGGAGGATGCAGACAGTCGAGGGAAGGTCGTCTGCAATGGGATACAGACAGCGGGAG
>NW_025210689.1:2146-3698 GCF_004010195.1 Chiloscyllium plagiosum
TACAGACAGGGGGAGAGCAGAGAGTCTGCAATGGGATACAGACAGGGGGACGGCAGAGTGTCTCCAATGGGATACACACAGGGGGAGTGCAGAGTGTCTGCAATGGGAGACAGACAAGGGGAGTGTAGAGCCTATGCAATGGGATACGAACAGGTGGAGGGAAGAGCTTCTGCAACGGGATACTGACAGGGGGAGGGCAGAGCGTCTGCTATGGGATGCCGACAGGCGGAGGCAGAGTGTTTGCAATAGGATACCGACAGGGGGAGGCATAGCGTCGGCAATGGGATATAGACAGGTTGAGGGCAGATCGTCTGTAATGGGATACAGACAGGGGGAGGGGCATACACAGACCGGGAGGGCAGAGCGCCTGCAATGGGATACAGACAGAGGGAGGGCAGATCGTCTGCAATGGGATACAGACAGGGGGAGGGCAGATCGTCTGCAATGGGATACAGACAGGGGGAGGGTCAGATCGTCTGCAATGAGATACAGACAGGGGAGGGCAGATCGTCGGTAATGGGATACAGACAGTGGGAGGGCAGAGCGTCTGCAATGGAATACAGACAGAGGGAGGGCAGATCGTCTGCAATGGGATACAGACAAGGGAGGACAGAGCGTCTGCAATGGGGTATAGACAGGGAGGGGTGAGCACCTGCAATGGGAAACAGACAGGGGGAAGGGAGAGAGTCTGCAATGGGATACAGACAGGGGGAGGGCAGAGCGTCTGCAATGGGATACGGACAGAGGGAGGGCAGAGAGTCTGCAATGGGATACAGACACGGGAAGGTTGAGCGTCTGCAATGGGACACAGACCGGGAGGGCAGAGCGCCTGCAATGGGATACAGACAGAGGGAGGGCAGAGAGTCTGCAATGGGATACAGACAGGGGGAGGGCAGAGCGTCTGCTAGGGGATACAGACGGGGGAGGGCAGAGAGTCTGCAATGGGATGCAGACAGGGGGAAGGCACAGCGTCTGCAATGGGATACAGACAGGGAGGGCAGAGCGTCTGCAATGGAATACCGACAGAGGGTGGGCAGAGCGTCTGCAATGGGATACAGACAGGGGGAGGGCAGAGTGTCTACATTGGGATACAGATGAGGAGGGCAGAGAGACTGCAATGGGATACAGACAGGTGCAGGGCAGAGAATCTACAATGGGTTGCAGACGGGGGAAGGCAGAGCGTCTGCAATGGGATACCGACGGGGGAGAGGGCACTGCGTCTGCATTGGGATTCAACTGGGGGAAGGCAGAGTGTCTACATTGGGATACAGACGGAGGAAGGCAGAGCGTCTGCAATGGGATACCCACAGGGGAAGGCAGAGCGTCTGCAATGGGATACAGACAGGGGGGAAGGAAGAGAGTCTGCAATGGGATACAGACAGGGGAACGGCAGATAGTCTGCAATGGGATACTGACAGGGGGAAGGCAGACCGTCTGCAATGGCACACAGACAGGGTGATGGCAGAGAGTCTGCAATGGGATACAGACAGTTGAACGCAGAGTGTCTGCAATGGGATACAGACGGGGGTGGGCAGAGCGTCTGCAATGGGAT
>NW_025210689.1:7063-19092 GCF_004010195.1 Chiloscyllium plagiosum
CAGGCTAAGATAAAAGGTAGGGCGGAGGGACTAGGACTAGGGCAGGACAGGCGACCGAGGTGGCAGTGAGGGAGCACTCTGGGAACAGTGACAATAGTTCTATAAATTTTTAAATAGTTATGGCGAAGGATAAAACTGGTCCACATGTTCAAGTTCAAAACTGAGGCAAGACGAATTTTGATGGAATTAGACAGGAGCTTGTAGGGGTTGGTTGGAGGGGTTTGTTTGGAGGCGAGGGGACCTCCTGCAAGTGGGAGGCCTTTAAAAGTGACATGTCTACAGTTCAATGTCTATATGTTCCTATGAGGGTAAAAGGCAAGGTTGGTAGGAACAGGGAACCTCGGATGTCAGGAGATATTGAGGCTTTGACCAGCAAAAGGAAGGTGTGGCTCAGGTCCAGGCAGCTGGGATCGAGGGAATCCCTAGAGGTGTACAGAGGATGCCCTAGTTTACTGAAGAAGGAAATCAGGAGGGCGAAAAGGGGGCACAAGATAGCTTTGGCTGAGAAGATTAGGGTGAATCCTAAGAGATTCTTTAAGTATATTGAACTAAAAGGAATAACGAAATGAGAATATGACCCCTCAAGGTCCAAAGTGGACGTGCATGTCTAGAACCGCAGGAGATTTGCGAGATTCTCAATGATTATTTCTCCTCTGCCTTTACCGTGGATAAATACATGAAGACTTGGGAGGTTAACAAAGGTCGTGGTGTTATCTTGGGTTGAGTCAATATCATGGGAGAGAACGTATTGGATGCATTAGAATGTATGAAGGTGGATGAATCTCCTCATCCTAAACAGATGCATCCTAGAATACTGCAAGAGGCTACAAAAGAAACTACGGGACCTGGTTGATATTTTTGCATCATCGGTAGCTACAGTTTAGGTTCCAGAATATTGGAGGGTAACAAATGTTGTGCCATTACTCAAGAAATGAAGCAAAGAAAAATCTGGATCTATAGACCAGGAAACCTAACATCTGTGGTAGGTAGGTTACTTGAGAAGACTCTGAGGGATAAGATATATGTGCATTTGGAAAGATAGGGTTTATTTAGAATATTTTTTCAGATTCCCTACAGTATGGAAACAGACCATTTGGCCCAACAAGGCCACACCAATGCTCCGTACAGTAACCCACCCAGTCCCATTCCCCTACACTATATTTACCCCTGAAGAATGCACATAACACTATGGCTAACTTTGCACGGCAATTCACCTGATCTATGCATCTTTGGATTATGGAAGGTGCTCCGTACAGTAACCCACCCAGTCCCATTCCCCTACACTATATTTACCCTGAAGAATGCACATAACACTATGGCTAACTTTGCACGGCAATTCACCTGATCTATGCATCTTTGGATTATGGAAGGAAAATGGAGCACCCAGAGGAAACACACACAAACACAGTGAGAATGTGCAAACTCCACACAGAGAGTCATCCGAAGCTGGAACCAAACCCGGATCCATGGCATTATGAGGCAGCAGTATTAGCCACTGAACCACCATGCCAATCTTGCTTTTTTTCAACACAGTTCAATGACACAGGTACAAAATCTATTCTGCCCTTCACCCATGATGCACGTTCCAATGTCACATACCATGGATAATTCATTCTCCATTGAAAATGTCATCTTATTGTTATTTATTAGTTTGTTATTATTAATTTTAATAATTATTATTAATCGTTGTTTTTAGACTGGAAAGATTGCATGGTTTTGTGAGTGTGAGATCATGCCTCTCAAATTTGTTTGAGTTCATTGATGAAGTGACCAGGAATGTTGATGAGTGTAGGGCGGTAGACGTCGTCTGGATGATTTTCAGTAAGACCTTTGACAAGGTTACCATTGATAGGCTGGTCTGGAAGGTTAGAATTGCATGGGATCCAGAGAGAGCTGGCAAATTGTCCACACAATTGGCTTCATGGTAGTAAACAGAGGGTAATAGTGGAAGGATGCTCTCGGACTGGAAGCCTGTGACACATAAAGTGCCTCAGGGGTCGCTGCTGGGCCCATTGCTGTTTGTTATCTGTATCAATGATATTCTTGCGAATGTACAAGGCATGGTTAGGAAACTTGAAGATGACACTAAAATAGGTGGTATCGTGGACAGTGACGAAGTATATCAGACATTGCAGCAGGACCTAGATCAAATTGGAGAAGTGGGCCGAGGATAGAATTTACAAAAATGTTGCCAGGACGAAACAGTATGAATTATAGGGAGAGGTTGGACAAGCGATGGCATTTTTCTTTCGAGCATAGGAGACTGAAAGGGATCTTATATAGTTTGCATGGATAGGGTGAATGGACCCAGCCTTTTTTTGCCTAGAGTTGCGGAATCAGTTTAAGGTGAGAGGGGAAAGAATACAATAGAAACAGATGAAAACTGTTTTACACAGGGAGTGGTACACAAAGCTGCCAATGGAAGTGGTTGAAGCATTTATATTAAGGATGTGTAAACGGCATTTGGGCAAATACATGGACAGGGAAGGACAACAATGCTATGGGCCAAGTGCTGGGAAATGAGTGGAAGGTTTGTGAAGGTTTGTATCTCAGGTTGAAGTTTAGGGTGTAGGTTTGCTCGCCGAGCTGTCGGTTTGATATCCAGACGTTTCATTACCTGGTTAGGTAACATCATCAGTGGCGACCTCCAAGTGAAGCGAAGCTGTTGTCTCCTGCTTTCTATTTATATCTTTCTCCTGGATGGGGTTGCTGGGGTTTGTGGTAATGTCATTTCCTGTTCGTTTTCTGAGGGGTTGATAGATGGCATCTAGATCTATGTGTTTGTTTATGGCGTTGTGGTTGGAGTGCCAGGCTTCAATGAATTCTCTGGCGTGTCCCAGGATAGATGTGTTGTCCCAGTCGAATTGGTGGTTTTTTTCATCCGTGTGTAGGGCTACGAGGGAGGGAGGATCGTGTCTTTTTGTGGCTAGCTGGTGTTCGTATATCCTGTTTATAAGTGTATAACTTTCTTCTTGCTGTGGTTCTGTTCGCCGAGCTGGAAGTTTTTGTTGCAAACGTTTCGTCCCCTGTCCAGGTGCCATCCTCAGTGCTTGGGAGCCTCCTGTGAAGCGCTTCTGTGGTGTTTCCTCCGGCATTATAATGGCCTGTCCCTGCCGCTTCCGGTTGTCAGTTTCAGCTGTCCGCTGTAGTGGCCGGTATATTGGGTCCAGGTCGATGTTTTTGTTGATGGTATATTGGGTCCATCAACAAATACATCGACCTGGAACCAATATACCGGCCAATACAGCGGACAGCTGAAACTAACAACCGGAAGGGGTAGGGACAGGCCACTATAAATGCCGGAGGAAACACCACAGAAGCGCTTCACAGGAGGCTCCCAAGCACTGAGGATGGCACCTGGACAGGGGACGAAACGTTTGCAACAAAAACTTCCAGCTCGGCGAACAGAACCACAGCAACGAGCACCCGAGCTACAAATCTTCTCACAAACTTTGAACTTTCTTCCTGTTTGTCCTACGTAGTGTTTGTGGCAGTCCTTGCATGGAATTTTGTAGATGACGTTGGTTATGTCCAAGGGTAGGACTGGGTCTTTTAAGTTTGTTAGTTTTTGTGTGAGAGTGTTCGTCGGTTTGTGTGCTACTAGGATTCCGATAGGTCTTAGTAGTCCGGCTGTCATTTCTGAAACTTCTTTGATGTATGGTAAGGTGGTTCGGGTTTTTGGCCGTGTTTGGTCTGATTGTCGTGGTTTGTTCTTGAGGAATCTACGAACCGTATTTTTTGAGTATCTGTTCTTCTTGAATACGTTGTATAGGTGATGCTCCTCTGTTTCCCGAAGTTCGTCTGTGCTGCAGTGTGTGGTGGCTCGTTGGAATAGTGTTCTGATACAGCTTTGTTTGGGTGTGTTGGGATGGTTCCTGGTGTAGTTAAGTATTTGGTCAGTGTTTGTCAGTTTTCTGTATACGCAGGTTTGCAGTTCTCCGTTGTCCTTTCTTTCTACTGTGACGTTCAGGAATGTGAGTTTGTTGTCGGTTTCTTCCTCCTTGGTGAACTTTATGCCTGTGAGGGTGTTGTTGATGATGCTAAATGTCTTTGGTTTGTTTGTAGATTATGTTGTTGAAGGTGAAGTGGGTGGTGAGGCACAGGCCAACTAGCTTCATGATGTTTTCGTTGGTAATGTGATTGATGGTGGTTGGGATGTGTATGTGATGGTCTCTTCTAAAAGTGTGGTAAGTGTTTCCTTTGCCAGGTAGATGTTGATGGAGTTGAACAGTACTGTTATGTAGAATGAGATCATTGTTTCATCTTCTTCTATTTTGGTGTTTTTGATGATTTTCAGGAATTCCTGGGTGGGGTGGATGGAATGTTGTGACTCTTCTACTAGGTATTTCATTCTAGCGTGTAGTTCTTTTGCCAGTCTGGAAGTTGGTGCTCCGGGTAGTGAGACTATGGGTCTGAGGGGTGTTCCTGGTTTATGGTTTTTTGGTAGTCTGTAGAATCGTGGGACGTTGGTCCGTCTGGTTGCATTTTCTGGTATTCCGTTTTGTTTAATTGTCCAGAATTGTGTCATTTTCTTAGGAGATATTTAATTTTGTTTTCGGGATGTGGGGTCGGGTCTAGCGCCACCTGTTGGTAGGTGTTGGTGTCTGCGAGTAGTAGTTTGGCTTTCTTCATGTAGTACCTTCTGTTCAGGATGACTGTGAGCCGATCATTGTCTGCAGGTCATAGAACGATGTTTTTGTCTTTTTGGAGGTTTTCTAGGGGCGGGGAGGAGCTCCCTAGTCATCCTGAACAGAAGGGACTACATACTCCATGCTGTAGGACTTGATGACTCTGCAAATAGAATAGCCTTTGGGTCAAACTCTAATTTTTCCTTTGATCATGAGTTCAAATCATATTTGGACAATGGTCTTTCAAGTTAACTTTGCAGATATTTGGCTTTCCAGTTTGTTATCGACAATACGCGTGTGTGTGTGTGTATGTGTGTGTGTGTTCTGTGTGTCTGTGTACCTGTGTGTGTGTTTCTCAGTATTTTTCAAAGGGAAATATCAATGTACATAATTGCAATAACCTCTCGTCATTACTCTTTCCATCATAGTTTGAGCAACTTTGTTTTGGTCATAGATGTGATGTTTTAGCAGAGTACAGCAATCTGCCTGACTTGTTCCTAACACTGACCCCAACACACTCTGAGAACTATATCATTGGCATCACCAACCTAGTTGTAATTATTTTTTGTGGCCAGTGGAGCAGTGGGGCGAGAATAGGGAGCAGTAAGCCAATAAAACTCAGGTAATTATCGACTCACTCAGCCAACGTCATTGTCGAGGAGTTCGTGGGAGGGGATTCTGAGGGATAGGATTTACATTTACTTAGAAAGACAAGGACTGCTTAGGGAGGGTCAATATGGATTTGTGTGATGGAAATCATGTCTAATTAATGTGATTGTGTATTATGCAGAGGTGACAAAGAAGATTGAAGAAGACACTGTGGTATACATTGTTTACACAGACTTCAGCAAGGTATTTAATAATGTTCCCCATCGTAGACAGATTACTACAATTAGGTTATATGTAATCTAGGAAGAGCTAACCAATTGGATACAAAATTGGATTGAAGGTAATGGATTGTTTTCCAGACTGAAGACCTGTGGCCAGCGGTGTGCTGAAAGAATCAGTGCTGAGCTCACTGCTTTTTATCACGGATATAATCAACTTTGATGTGATTAACGGAGGCATGGTTCGTAAGTTTACAGATAACATCAACAAAATGGTGCAGTTGACCGTGAAGAAGATTATCTCAGAATATAACGGGATCCTTGAACATCAATGAGCCAAGGACTAGCAGATGGATTTTAATTTCGATATTTGTGAGGTTTTGCATTTTGGTAAGTTAAAGCGGGGCAGTGCCCTGGGGAATCTTGCTGAACAGAGACCTACGGGTGAAGATTCATAGTTCCTTGCAAGTGGGGTTTAGGTCGGTAGAGTGGTGAGGAACGTGTTTGGAATGCTTGCCTTAATCGGTCAGAGCATTGAGTATAGGAGTTGGGGTAGCGTGTTGCGCTTGTTCAGGACGTATGTGAGGCCACTTTAAGAATACTGCTTATGTATCAGCTGACTCTGTTAAAGGATGGATGTTGTTAAGCTTGTAATGGCGCAGAAAAGATTTACATGGATGTTCTGGAACCTGAGGGTTTGAACTACAGGGAGATGATGAACAGGTTGAGGCTTTTACCCCGGACTGTCAGAGATTTACTGGTGACATGTCAGAGGTTTAAAAATGTCCTGAGGCGCATGGATAGTCTGAATGGGCAAGATCTTTTTCCCAGTGTAGGGGCGTCCAGAACTAGACGGCATAGGGTGAAGGTGACAGGGCAAAGACTTAGAAGGGACCTGAGGTGAAACTTTTTCATACAAAGGCTGGTGAGTGTACTGTCAGAGGAAGTGGTGAAAGCGGGTACAATTAAAAATTTAAGATAGGTACATAAATAGGAATCGTTCAGAGGGATGTGGGCCAAATGCTGGCAAGTGGGGCGAGATCTGATTAAGATGCCTGACTGGCATGGAGAATTTGGACAAATGGACCTGTTTCCACTCTGTATGAAACTTTATTGCTGGAACAGCACAGCAGGTCAGGCAGCATCCAGGGAACAGGAGATTCGACGTTTCGGGCACAGGCCTTCTTCAGGCCTGTGCCCTTCCTGACTCTGTATGACTCTCTTATTCTCTCAGCGGGATGAGGAAAAATTCTAAAAGGGCAATTCGAATGGGAATTCTCTTTCCCAGAAGTTTGTGGTGCCTCTCTGATTACAAGTATCCACAGCTGAGTTAAAGATTTGACAGAGAAGTGAGTCACGGATAATGGGACACAGACAGGACGATGAGGCTGAGACCACAATCTGATCAGCCACAATCTTAATGCCTGGTGGAGAAGGCTCAATTCTCCAACGACCCACTCCTGCTCCTCAGTCCCATATTTCTGTGTTGTACTCAACCCCTCTAACCTGCTAGACAGGAGCAGTTGGAGTCCACTTATTGTTATAGCATGGTGCACAGAAACAGAGGAGACCATTTCGTCCCTCAAAACTGTCACACACGGTTTGGGAGATTTGGAAAATGTAATTGGAAGACCCACGCTGGATATGAAAGAGGTCGCTCATCTCTCTTTACAGAGTTTTCCCTCTCTGTAACTTGTGCTTCATTTGTTGATTATGTTGTAGACACAGATTCACTGTGAATACAGCCCTCAAATCTCACCCAGTGATGGCTCACAAAATCTCCCTGAGAATGGTCTCCCTGATTACAACATTCCATAAAAGACCTTCCAGGAAAATAACACCTACTAACTTTCCAATAACAGAATGGGAGAACATCAGGAACAGGGGCAGGTCATTCCCATCCCAAGCCTGCCTTGCCCTTCACTAAGATCAAGGCTGACCTGCTCCAAGTCTCAAATCTTTCTCAATGTCCAAGTCTTCTTGAGCACTTCCACAGAGTACAGAACAAAGAACAGGACTGATTTGGAGATGCTGGTGTTGGCCTGGGGTGTACAAATTTAAAAATCACATAGCACCAGGTTATAGTCCAACAGGTTTAATTGGAAGCACACTAGCTTTCGGAGCGTCGCTCCTTCATCAGGTGATAGTGGAGTGTCAAGCATAACATAGAATTTATAGCAGAAATTTACAGTGTGATTAGATTACTAGATTAGATTAGAGTACTTTACAGTGTGGAAACAGGCCCTTCGAGCGTCGCTCCTTCATCAGGTGATAGTGGAGTGTCAAGCATAAGACAGAATTTATAGCAGAAATTTACAGTGTGATTAGATTACTAGATTAGATTACTTTACAGTGTGGAAACAGGCCCTTCGGCCCAACAAGTCCACACCGACCCGCCGAAGCGCAAACCACCCATACCCCTACATTTACCCCTTACCTTACACTACGGACAATTTAGGATGGCCAATTCACCTGACCTGCACATCTTTGGACTGTGGGAGGAAACTGGAGCACCCGGAGGAAACCCACGCAGACACGGGGAGAATGTGCAAACTCCACACAGTCAGTCGCCTGAGTCGGGAATTGAACCCGGGTCTCTGGCGCTGTGAGGCAGCAGTGCTAACCACTGTGCCACCGTGCCGCCCACTCACTGGTGATTTATACATTGAAAATTATACATTGAAAAATTGATTGTCTGTTAAGCCTTTCGTCTGTTAGAATACCATGATAGTTTCATTTCTTTCATATATAAAACAGAAAACTTTTCTTTAAAAAAGTTGCAATCTCAGGTTAACTGTTAACAATGGCGACAGCTCGACAATATGTTGAAAGTGTTGGCCCCCTGTGTTCTCTGCCTACGCCATGATGTTTAGATTGATTCTAATCTAAAAAGTGAAATATCGGCGTTTTACATGAATTCATGCAGTTTTTGAGCTCAGAGTTTTACATGAATGCATGCAGTTAGGACCTTCAGCCTTCGATGTTGCACCGTTTGTTCTACTTTAAGATCAGACTCACCTTCATTCTTCAATTCACTTTGTTTCATGTGCCTTTCCAAGAGTCTATTAAGTTTCCCTCACGCATTTGAATCTACTACCACCACTGGCAGTGCATTCGACACACCCACCACTCTCTGTGTAAAGAATCTACCTCTGATATCTCCCCTAAACCTTCCTCCAATTACCTTAAAATTATGCCACCTCGTGACAGACATTTCTGGGAAAATGTTTCTGGCTATTCACTCTCTCTATGCCTGTCAAGTCACCTCTCATCTATTTTTCCTCCAGTGAGAAAAGCCCTCGCTCCCTCACGGTTTCTTCATAAGTCATGCCCTTCCGTCCAGGCAGCATCCTGGTAAATATCCTCTTTACCCTATCAAAAGCTTCTTATCCTTCCCATAATGAGGAGACGAGATCTGAACACAATATTTCCTGTGCGATCTGAGCAGGGCTCTATCGAGCTGCAGCATAACATCGTGGCTCTTAAACTCAATCCCCCTGCAACTGATAGCCAACACACCATAGGCCTTCTTAACAAACCGATCAACTTGGGTAGCCACTTTGAGGGATCTGTGGACACGGAACCCAAGATCACTCTGTTCCTCCACACTGCCGAGAATCCTCCCTTTAACCATGTATCCTACATTCACTTTCGAGCTTTCAAGGTGAATTACTTCAGTTGGAACTCCATCTGCCGCTTCTCAGCCCAGCTCTGCATCCTGTCCATGTTCCGTTGCAACCTACAATAGCCCTCCACATTCTGTACCACTCCAATCACCTTTGTGTCATCGGCAGACTTACTAGCCCACTCTTCAACACCCATATCCAAGTCATCTATAAAAGTAACAAAGAGCAGGGGTCTCAGGACTGATCTCTGCGGGACACCACTGGTCCCCTTCAGTGATTTAGCTCCCCTAACTCTCTGCGTAAGAGAAATACTGGCATTCACGACCCTCTGTTTGAAGATAATGTTCTCTGCTTCTACACCATGACCTGTTGATATGAACCAAAGAGGCAGCGCAGGGCCTAGGTAAGAGAGACTGGCCCTGAACTCAAGGCAGTATTTGACTGAGCATGACATCAAGGAGCCTGAACAAGATCGCACTTAATGAGAATTAATTATGACGTCTACACGTTTTGGAGTCATTCAAGGCACAAGGGAAGATGATTATCATTGGTGGGAATCAATCATCTCATCCGTGGGAAACATCTGCAGGAGATCCTCAGCGTCGCTCCTTCAGCCCAGGCATCTCCAGTTTGTCATCATAGAATCCCACCAGTGTGGAAGGAGGCTATTCAGCCCATTGAGTCTAAACTGAGCATATTGGATTCCCTACAGTGTGGAAACACGCCCTTCGGAACAGCCAGCCCATACCGACCCTCCAACGTGTAACCCACCCAGACACAATTCCCTCTGACTAATGCGCCTAACATAATGAACAATTTAGCATTGCCAATTCACCTGGCCTGCACATCTTCGGACTGTAGGAGGAAACCGGAGCACTCAGGGAAATCTCTGCAGACTAGTGGGGAATGTGCAAACTCCACACAGACAGTTGCCCACGGCCGGAATCGAACCTGGGACCCTGGTGCTGTGAGGCAGCAGTGTCAGCTACTGAGCCACCGTGCCAGTAGAAGAGGGGGCATTCACTGAAGTTTACAAAATTTTCAGAATAAGTTGTCCCTCTTCAGCCCTTGGAACAGTCTGTGACCATGTGCAGCAAGACCTGGACAACATTCAAGATCGTGCTGTTAAAGTCTGGGGAACATTTATGTAACAGCACAGTACATTTCCACAGTAAAAGGAGGAGTTCATTCAGAATCTCAATCTGGTTTCACAAGAATGTGGGAAGCCATTCATCCCATCACTACTACTGAGCAAGAAGAGGGATAGCCCATTCAGTCCCTGCTGCCTGTTGCACAGGAAGGTGGGAGTCTGCTCTCTCTCACATGTCACATACAGAACAGAAATAACCATTTCACACCCGAGTCACTTACAAAGGAACAGGAAGAGGTTATTCAGCTTGTCAAGCCACTAACGCAGGAACAGGAAAGTGTCAGAGATGCTCCAACATCACAAACAAATGGAGCAGGGGCTGCACAGACAGACTGCTCCGAATTGATCCACATGGCTTAATTACTCATGGTACATCTGTGTTACTTTATCATGGTTTTCTGGCAGTCGGAATGAAACCAACTTATTTTGCCATTCTCCAAGTTATCTTCCATCTCCAAGAATGCAGACCCATGGTCTCCGTGAAGGTCAGAAGCCGTTGGGGAATGACTAACTGTTTCAGAATGAAGGTAATATGGCTGCTGTCAGGATTGTATACAAAGTGACATTCAATGCAGTGTCACACAGTAACTGTGCATTCAAGCGTTCAGAGTTCATTCAGAGCCTGTACCTCGCTGTCAATGGACATGGGGGCTCTGTAGATGCATGTAAATGTCATGAATCAAACATCCAATGAAAAGTATGACACTTTCACCCCATTCAGCTGTTTGGGACCTAATGTGTTTCTGGCCAGACCCATGAGGCTTCAACTTCTTATTCTCTCATAGAACTCCAGATTTGAGTCCAAATGGCTATTTCTCCCTGTATTCCATGAGATCTGACATTGCTAATCAGTCTCCCATTGGGAACATTGTCAAACGTCTTACTGAAGTCCATATAGATCACGTCCCCCGCTCTGCCCTCATCAGTCCTCTTCGTTGCTTCTTGTAAAAACTCAATCAAGTTTGTGAGACATGACTTATCACGCACAAAGCCGTGTTGACTATCCCTAATCAGCCCTTGTCTTTCCAAATTCATGGATATCCTACCCGCTGGGATTCCCTCCAACAACTTGCCGACCACCGATATCAGGCTCCCTGGTCTATAAATCCTCGGCTTGTCCTTACTACCTTTCTTAAACAGTGGCACATCGATAGCCAACTTCCAGTCTTCTAGCACCTCAAATGTGACTTTCGATCATACAAATATCTCAGCAAAGGGCCCAGCAATCACTTACCCAGCTTCGCACCGAGTTGATGGGTACACCTGATCAGATCCTGGGGATTTATCCATTTTTATGTGTTTCAAGACATCCTACACTTCCTCCTTGGTATTATGGACATATTTGAAGATGGCACCATCAATTTCCCTACATTCTATGTCTTGCAATTTTTTTTTCACAATTAACACTGATTGAAAATGCTCGTTTACTAGCTCCCTCATCCGCCACACAAAGGTCGCCTTGCTGAACTTTGAGGTGCTCTGATCTTTCACCAATTGCCCTTTTGTCTTAAATGTATTTGTAAACTCCCTTTGGATTCTCCTTAAATCTATTTGCCAAAGCAATCTCATGCCCCCTAATTCCCCTCGTGGTTTCCCTCTTAAGTACACTCCTCCTGCCTTGAGACTCTTCGAAGGATTTTCTCGATCTATCTAGCCTATACTTGACAAATGCTTCATTCTTTTTCTGCACAAAACCCTCAATTTTATTCGTCATCCAACATTCCAAACACCTATCAGGCTTTCCTTTCAACATCACACGAATATACTGTATCTGGACTTCGTTACGTCATTTCTGTAG
>NW_025210689.1:19988-20167 GCF_004010195.1 Chiloscyllium plagiosum
GACATCAGAATCCTGAGAACACCATCCACAGAGCCTCCACTGACTTTCTAGATGACAGCAGCAAGTCAGTTCCCCACACCCATAGTGCGTCCATTCAGTGTTGAAAATGCCTCGGTCTCCTCAGTTTCTCTTCCTGGCTGAGAAAACTGTTACATCTCCACACAGTCGCACAGTAACAG
>NW_025210690.1:0-8399 GCF_004010195.1 Chiloscyllium plagiosum
AAACTCCATCTGCCACACCTCAGCCCATTGGCCCAATTGATCAAGATCCATTTATAATCTTAGATAATCATCATCTCTGTCTCTAACACCACCAATTTTGGAGTCATCTGCAAATTTACTGGCCCTGCCTCCTATATTCTCATCTAAATCATTTATATCAATGACAAATAACAGTGGGCCCAGTGCTGATCCCTGTGGAACACTGCTGTGCACAGGCCTCCAGTCTGACATACAACCCTCCACCACCACTCTCTGTCTCCTACCATGAAGCCAATTTTGTATCCAATTGACAAGTTCACCCTGAATCCCATGTGATCTAATTTTAAGATGGGGTTGGGACCCAGGGAGATAGTGAGGAAAGACTTCAATCTGAGATTGATACAGTTGAGAACAAAAGTGAGTCAAACAGTCAGGACAGGCAGGAACAAAGCAGAGAACAAGGTAGGACTGATAAATTAAAGTACATTTATTTCAATGCAGGAGGCCTAACAAGGAAGGCAGATGAACTCAGGGCATGATTAGGAACATGGAACATGGGACTGGGATATCATGGCAATTACAGAAATGTGGCTCAGGGATGGACAGGACTGGCAGCGTAATGTTCCAGGATACAAATGCTACAGGAAGACCAGAAAGGGAGGCAAGAGAGGAGGGGGAGGGGCATTTTTGATAAGGGATAGCATTACAGCTGTACTGAGGGAGGATATTCACAGAAATACATTCAGGGAAATTATTTAGCTGGAAGTGAGAAATAAGAAAGGGATGATCACCTTTTTAGGATTGTATTATCGACCCTCTAACAGTCAGAGGGAAATTGAGAAACAAATTTGTAAGGAGATCTCAGTTATCTGTAAGAATAATAGGGTGGTTATGGTAGGAGATTTTAACTTTCCAAACATAGACTGGGACTGCCGTAGTGTTAAGGGTTTAGATGGAGAGGAATTTGTTAAGTTTGTAAAATAAAATTTTCTGATTCAGTCTGTAGATGTACCTCCGAGAGAAGGTACAAAACATGACCGACTCTTGAGAAATAATGCAGGGCAGGTGACTGAGGTATCAGTTGGGGAGCACTTGGGGGCCAGCGACCATAATTCTATTTGTTTTAAAATAGTGATGGAAACAGATAGACCAGATCTAAAAGCTGAAGTTCTAAATTGGAGGAAGGCCAATTTTGACGGTATTAGGCAAGAACTTTCAAAAGCTGGTTGTGCGCAGATGTTCGCAGGTAAAGGGACGGCTGGAAAATGGGAAGCCTTCAGAAATGAGATAATGAGAGCCCAGAGAAAGTATATTCCTGTCAGGGTGAAAGGAAAGGCTGGTAAGTATAGGGAATGCTGGATGACAAGAGAAATTGAGGGTTTGGTTAAGAAAAAGAAGGAAGCATATGTAAGGTATAGACAGGATAGATCGAGTGAATCCTCAGAAGAGTATAAAGGCAATAGGAGTAAACTTAAGAGGGAAATCAGTCGGGCAAAAAGGGAACATGAGATAGCTTTGGCAAATAGAGTTAAGGAGAATCCAAAGGGTTTTTACAAATACGTTAAGGACAAAAGGGTAACTAGGGAGAGAATAGGGCCCCTCAAAGATCATCAAATCAGCGTTAGTGTGGAGCCCCAGGAGATGGGGCAGATACTAAATGAGTATTTTGCATCAGTGTTTACTGTGGAAAAGAACATGGAAGGTATATAATGTCAGGAAATAGATGGTGACATCTTGAAAAATGTCCATATTACAGAGGAGGCTGGATGTCTTGAAATGCATAAAGGTGGATAAATCCCCAGGACCTGATCAGGTGTACCCAAGAACTCTGTGAAAAGCTAGAGAAGTGATAACTGGGCCTCTTACTGAGATATTTATGCCATCAATAGTCACAGGTGAGATGCCAGAAAACTGGAGGTTGGCAAACATGGTGCCACTGTTTAGGAAGTGTGGTAAAGTCAAGCCCAGGAACTATAGATCAGTGAGCCTGACTTCAGTGGTGGATAAGTTGTTGGAGGGAATCCTGAGGGACAGGATTGCATGTATTTGGCAAGGCAAGGACTGATTAGGGATAGTCAACAAGGCTTTATGCATGGGGAATCATGTTTCACAAACTTGATTGAGATTTTTGAGGATGTAACAAAGAGGATTGATGAAGGCAGAGCAGTAGATGTGATCTATATGGATTTCAGTAAGGCATTCAACAAGGTTCCCCATGGGAGACTGGTTAGCAAGGTTAGATCTCATGGACTACAGGGAGAATTAGCCATTTGGATACAGAACTGGCTCAAAGGTAGAAGACAGAGGGTGGTGGTGGAGAGTTGTTTTTCAGATTGGAGGCCTGTGACCAGTGGAGTGCCATAAGGATTGTTGTTGAGTCCACTAGTTTTCATCATTAATATAAATGATTTGGATGTGAGCATAAGAGGTACAGTTTGTAAGTTTGCAGATGACACCAAAATTGGAGGTGTAGTGGACAGCAAAGAGGGTTACCTCAGATTACAGCAGGATCTTGACCAGATGGGCCAATGGGCTGAGAAGTGGCAGATGGAGTTTAATTTAGATAAATGTGAGGTGCTACATTTTTGGAAAGCAAATCTTAGCAGGACTTATACACTTTATAGTAAAGTCCCAGGCAGTGTTGTTGAACAAAGTGACCTTGGAGAGCAGGTTCAAAGCTCCTTGAAAGTGGAGTCGCAGCTAGATAGGATAGTGAAGAAGGCTTTTGGTATGCTTTCCTTTATTGGTCAGAGTATTGAGTACAGGAGTTGGGAGGTCATGTTGCGGCTGTACTGGACATTGGTTAGGCCACTGTTGGAATATTGCATGCAGTTCTGGTCTCCTTCCTATTGGCAAGATGTTGTGAAACTTGAAATGGTTCAGAAAATATTTACAAGGATGTTGCCAGAGTTGGATGATTTGAGATATCGGGAGAGGTTGAACAGGCTGGGGCTGTTTTCCTTGGAGTGTCGGAGACTGAGGGGTGACCTTGTAGAGGTTTATAAAATCATGAGGGGCATGGATAGGAGAAATGGACAAAGTCTTTTCCCTGGGTTGGGGGAGTCCAGAACTAGAGGGCATATGTTTAGGGCGAGAGGGGAAAGAGAAAAAAGAGACCTAAGGGGCAACTTTTTCACTCAGAGAGTGGTACGTGTATGGAATGAGCTGCCAGAGGAAGTGGTGGAGGCTGGTACAATTGCAACATTTAAAAGGCATTTGGCTGGGTATATGAAATCGAAGGGTTTGGAGGGATATGGGCCAGGTGCTGGCTTGTGGGATTAGATTGGGTTGGGATATCTGGTCGGCATGGACAGGTTGGACTGAAGGATGTGTTTCGGTGCTGTGCATCTCTATGACTCTGTGACTCTAGCAATTGATCTACCATGTGTATTCCTGATGAAGGGCGTTTGCCCGAAACATCGATTTTCCTGCTCCTCGGATACTGTCTGAACTGCTGTGCTTTTCCAGCACCACTCTACTCCAGAATCTGGTTTCCAGCATCTGCAGCCATTGCTTTTACCGACCATGTGGAACCTAGTCAAAGGCCTCACTAAAAATCCATGGAGTCAATGTCTACCCCTCTGCCAAGTTAAATAAGTCACGCAACACCAGGTTATAGTCCAACAGGTTTATTTGGAAGCACTAGCTTTTGGAGTGCTGCTCCTTCATCAGGTAGTTGTGGAGCATAAGATCGTAAGACACAGAATTTATAGCAAAAGTTTACAGTGTGATGTCACTGACATTATACATTGAAAAAGACCTGGATTGTTTATTAAGTCTCTCATTTTAGAATGACTTGTTGGTTTCAGTTTTTTCATATGTAAATTCCAGAACTTTATTAAAGTTACACTCTCAAGTGAACTTTAACAATAAGTGCCATGCTCGCCCAGATAATGCATTGAAGGTGTGAGGTGCCCTGTGAGGCTGTCTGTGCCCAATGTTCTATTTCTTAAAAAGGGATTTACAGAATCGTACAGGGATTCATGCAGTTTTTGAGCAAAATAAAATGTAACTGTGCACATTCCCACCCTCCCACCCTCCTGCACACCCTCTCACAGACTTATATCCCTTTACAGTCACACTCCCACACATACACACACTCTCTCTCACAGCCACTCATACCGCCTTGCACACTCACACATACATATATGTAAGTTTGTGAGGTAATTTGTACTTGCAGAACAACATTTTAATAAATTACAAAGTACAATGTAATTCTGCACATTCCCACACTCCCACCTTCACACACACCCTCTCACAGACTTATACCCTTTTACAGTCACACTCCCACAAACACACACTCTCTCTCACAGCCACTCATACCCCCTCGCACACACTCTCCCCTTCCATTGTGTGTGTGTGCACACACACACAGACACACACACATACATGTAAGTTTGTGAGGTAATTTGTACTTGCAGAACTACATTTTAATAAATTACAAAATAAAATGTAATTCTGCACATTCCCACACTCACACGCACCGTCTCACAGACTTATACCCTTTTACAGTCACACTCACACACTCTCTCACAGACACTCATACTCCCCTGCACACTGCCCCCCACATGCACACACTCACACACACACATATATGTTTGTGGGGTAATTTGTATTAGCAGAATTACATTCTCTTTTGCTCAAATGCAGCATGAATCCATGTAACATTCTGTAAATCCCTGATACTCCACAACCACCTGATGAAGGAGCAGCGCTCCAAAAGCTAGTGCTTCCAAAGAAACCTGTTGGACTATAACCTGGTGTTGCATGATTTTTTAACTTGGCAGAGGGGTAGACATTATCTACACAGATTTTAGTAAGGCATTTGGCCAGGTTCCACATGTTAGACTGGTTAGTAAAATTAGATCACATGGGATTTCAGGTGAGCTTGCCATTTGAATACAAAATTGGCTTCATGGTAGGAGACAGTGTGGTGGTGAAGGGTTGTAGGTCAGACTGGAGGCCTATAACCAGCAGTGTTCCACAGGGATCAGTGCTGGGCCCACTGTCATTTGTCATTGATATAAATGACTGTTGGACTATAACCTGGTGTTGTGTGATTTTTAACTTTGTCCACCTCAGTCCCACACCAGCACCTCCAAATCATGACTACCCCTCTGCCAGCAATGATCGTCTTGGGCACTTCCTCAAAAAACTCAACCAAGTTTGTAAACACAGTTTCCCACGCACCAAACCATGCTGATTATCCCCAGTCAGTCCTTGCCTCTCCAAATGCATGTCAGAATCCCCTCCAACTTACCCCGTATTGATGTCAGACTCATAGGTCTATAGCTCCCGGGCTTCTCCTGACAGCCTTTCTGAATAAAGGCACAACATTAGCCACCCTCCAGTCCTCCACCACCTTACCCATGGCTGTAGATGATACGAGTATCTCTGCTAGGACCATGCAACTTCTTCTCTCACTTCCCACAATGTCTGAGGATACACTTGATCAGGTCCCAGAGATTTATCTTCCATTAACCTCTTTAAGACCTCCAGCACCTCCCTTTCTGTAATGTGAACTGTTTTCAAGACATCAATATTTATTTCCCTGAGTTCTCTTGCTTCCATATCTTTCCCCACCGTAACATTGAAGCAAAATCTTCATTCACTATCTCTCCCATCTCCTGTGGTTCCAAACATAGACAAGCTCATTGATATTTAATAGCCCTACTCCCTCCATAGTTGCTCTTTGCCCTTAATATACTTGTCAAATCTTTTTGGATTATCCTTAACCTTCTCGGTCAAGTTTATCTCCTATCCCTTTTTTGTCCTTCTGATATCCCTCTGAAGAATACCCCTCCATGCTTTATACTCTTGAAGAGATTTATTTGATCCCAGTTGTCTATATCTGATATATACCTCCTTCTTATTCTTGACCAGAGCCTCAATATCTCTAATCATTCAGCATTCCCTACTCCTACCAGCCATGTCCTTCACTCTAACAAGAACTTACTGTCACTGAACTTTGGAAAGCCTCCCACTTGCCAGTCTTTCCTTTACCTGCAAACACTCAACCCAATCAACTTTTGCAAGTTCCTGTCTCATACCGACAGAAATGACCTTACTCCAGTTTAGAACTTTAACTTTTACACAAGGCCTTTCCTTTTTTATAACTATATTAAAACTCATACAATTCTGAGCTCTGTTCCCAAAGTGCACCTCACTAACACTTCCGTCCCTTGCCCTGCATTATTTCCCAAAAGAAGGTCATGTTTTGCTCCTTCTCTCATCGGTACATCCACATTTTGATGAAGAAAATTTTTTTGAACGCATTTAACAAATTCCTCACCACGCAAGCCCTTAATACGATGGCCATCCCAATCTATGTTTAGGAAGTTAAAACTCACTATTTCAACTCTATTATTCTTATACATATCTGAGCTCTCTCTACATATTTGCTCCTCAGTTTCCCGCTAACTTCTGGGGAATCTATAGTACAATCCCATCAAGATGATCATCCTTTCTTATTTCTGAGTTTCACCCACATAGCTTCACTGGATGATCTCCCAAGAATACCCTCTCTCAGAATAATGTTTTTTCCGAATCAAAAATGCCATTCCCCCTCTTCTCTTGCCTCCCTATCTATCCTCCCTTTAGTATCTAAACCCTGGAACATTAAGCTGCCAGTCCTGTCCCTTGGTTTTCCTGTAGTTGATGTTGTTGTGCTCCCAGTGATGTTAGTGCTGGAGAATCCGATCCCAGACTGAACCCTGGCAGGATTGATCACATTTTGTTTTTTTTTTAATTTAATGTGGCAGTATTTCATTGAAATAAGCTCCCAAAGCTGCAGATTTGGTTGTCACAATAAGACAAAAGTTTATTATCAAAAGAAATAAAAATTAAATCAAACAAACCATGCTATCAAAATACAACCATTTGAATGATTTCACACATAATGGAAAAAAACAAAATCCCAACTACTTTCCAACATCATTTACTTTGGAAAAATCCAGAGAAATTGCTTCTGTAGCATTTCTGTAGTTTTGAGTTCGCTGTTTCTTCTCAGTTCAAGTCCTGTGAGTTGTGGGGCCTTTTCCCTTGACCACTTACACATCTGAGAACTTAGACTTTCTCAGTCTTTTAATAATCTGCAGAGTTCGAGCTAAACACTTCTGTTCTACAATTTTAACAAACCACACGGTTTCACTGAGGTATTTTATTTTCTTAACTGCTCAGATCAATTCCCACTTTCTTGGAGAAAATGTATTTTCTTCTGACCCCAGCAGCTCTCCTCCCAACTGCCCTCAAAAGTTGAACTTAAATTTAAAAGGCTTCCTCATCCGAGCTGCTAGTCAGCTAACAGCCTCATATTTTCTCTCTCTAGTCATAAAACCCCTCTGCCCACCCCAGTACAAACAAACTTGCTGCCCCAGGAGGCACATCCTGGATTTAAATCATGGTTCCAGAAAGAGTGACCTTGGTCATCTTTAAGCTCCGTCATCACACCTTTCATCACAAACTGAACAATCCGGCCTGTTCCACTTTAGTACACAGGGGGGTGCCCACTGGACATCCCACTGCACTCAGTAATTTGGGTTGGGATATGCTCCACCATTTGCAATTTCCAGTGTTTCAGAAACGCGGGGTATTTTCCTCCAGCTCTTAAAGTTTTGCCATTACTTTTTCTGGTGTCACCATTCTTCCATTCTCCAGCCAAAAGGGAGCAGCTCGTTCTCATCTGTTTCCGTGTGGAGCCGCCCCTTGGCACTGGGTTGGTGATGGCTCATCTCTTATTTGATTCATGTTTTGTGGTTAAACTGAGACCATAAGATGGAGGAGCGAAGGGAAGCCATTCAGCCCATCAAGTCTGTTCCACTATTCAATGTGATCATGGCTGGTCTGATAATCCTCAACTCCACTTTCCTGCCTTTTCCCTGATACCCTTGATTCCTGACTGATTAATAATCTGTCTGTCCCAGCCTGTTTGTCTATACCTTTGCAAATGCCGGCTGATATCGACATTAACACCATGACCATCACTTTCACAGACGATTGAGAGCAGACTGATTGGGTGGGAATTAGTTCGGATGGATTTGTCCAGCACTTTCTGTCCTTTGTCAGGGCATAGCTGTCATTGTCCAAATTGTGGGAAACTTCCTGTATCGTGTGTGATGGACTGCTCTTCCTGGTTCACCATTTCCCCTTCCTGTGCACAGTCATTACAAATGGAGGGGCTGTTTGGTTCACCTTACTGGGCCATTTCACATGAGCCAATGTGGAGTCACATATCAGCCAGACTGGGGAATGATGGGAGATTTCCTTCCCTGAACAGCATTAGTGACAACCTGATAGTTCCATGGTCACCATTACTGGGACGTGCTTTTGATTCCAAATGTCTTTGTTAATTAATTGGATTTAATTTTCACATCTGCCCTGGGATTTAAACCCACATCCTGCATTGACTGAGACCTCTGGAT
>NW_025210690.1:8587-10776 GCF_004010195.1 Chiloscyllium plagiosum
GTCCACACGGATGTGTGAAAGGGAAATCATGTTTGACAAATCTGTTGGAGATTTTTGAAGCTATTACTTGTAACATAGTTAATGGAGAACAGGAGGATGGGATGTACTTGGATTTTCATAAGGCCCCAAGCAGGAGGTTGGGAAACACACTTCGAGCACCCGGGACTGGGAGAAAGCTCCTGCTGTGGGGATTGGGAATTGGTTACCAGACAGAAAACAGATTTGGAATAAATGGGTCACTCTGAAGATGGCAGCCTGTGTCCAGTGAGGTCCCACAAGGATCAGTGTTTGCATCACTGCTGTTCACAATCTAAACCAATGATGTGGATGTGGGGACCAAATGTAATGGGCAGCATCGTATCGGGGTCTGAGCAGCGAGTGTTATGGTGAGCTGTGTGACAGAATTGGGTGACATGTGCAGTGAGGCCCATCTCGACATCAGGAGCAACTCACAGGGGCACAGGGAGTGGAGTTCGCACTGGGCCCTTTGGGGGAGGAGGATGTGGTGGGGAGTCAGCACTGAGCCCTGTGGGGGAAGGGGCACTGGGATTGGAGTCCGCACTGAGCCCTGGGGTGGAGGGGCACTGGGATTGGAGTCAGCACTGAGCCCTGTGGGGAAGGGGCATGGGGAGTGGAGCCAACACTGGGCCCTGTGCCTTTATCCCAGTGGCCAACATTTGTACTCACTGCTCCATGCCCCTCCCGCACGGGGTCCAGTGCTGACTCCACTCCCAGTGTCTGTCCACCACACAGTTCAGAGTGGCACAGTGGCTCAGTGGTTAGCACTGCTGCCTCACAGCGCCAGGGCCCCGGGTTCAATTCCAGCCTCGGGCGACTCTCTGTGTGGAGTTTGCACATTCGCCCCGTGTCTGTGTGGGTCCACTCCGGGTGGTCTGGTTTCCTCCACAGTCCAAAGATATGCAGGTTTGGGAAATTGGCCATGCTAAAGTGTTCAGGGATGTGTTGGTTAGGTGCATTAGTGAGGAGTAAATGGAGACCAATAGGGTAGGGGAATGGTCTGGCTGGGTTACTCTTCGGAGGGTCAGTGTGGACTTGTTGGGCAAAATGGCCTGTTTCCACACTGTTGAGTTTCTATGATTTGAGGATTTGGAGGCCTACCTCTGGAGGAAAATGAGCAGGGTTGTTGTCAGAGGTGATTCAGTAATAAGGGGAACAGATAGATGGTCCTGGGGCTGTAACCCAGACTCCAGGATGGTATGTTGCCTCCCGGCTGCTCGGGTGAAGGATGTATCAGTGTGGCTACAGGACATTCTGAAGTGAGAGGATGAACGGCCAGTGGCCGTGGTAGACATTGGTGCCAATGACATGGGTAAGACAAGGGATGATGTCCTAAAAACAGAATACAGGGATTTAGGAAGGAAGTTATAAAGTAGGACCTCAAAAACAGTGATCTCAGGATTACTGCCAATGCTCTGTGCATATCAGAGTAGAAAAAGCAGGTTATATCAGACTGGAAAGATGGTACACGGGAGAGGGTTTCAGTTTGCTGGAGCATTGGGCTCTTTTCTGGGGAAGGTGTCATAATGACAACCTGGATGTGTAGTACATGGACAGGACTGGAACTCGGGACTATATTGGTGAGTGCAGTCAGGAAGATTTATACTAATACGCCAAGGGGATGAAACTCTATACAGGGAGATAGATGACACTGAATTACGGATTAAATCAGAAAAGAGAATGGGAGGTTAGAATGATGCTGGGCACAGATTACAAGGGCTAGAATTGAGCAGAGCCACAGTGAACAGAACTATGGAAGCCTTAAGGCCTTGTGCCTTAATGTACAATCATTCTCAATAAAACAGATAAATTTGTCACACAAATAGATCAGAGTGGATATGATATAGCGGGTATTACAGAGATGTGGCTGCAGGGTGACCAGGAATAGGACCTGAATTACCACAAGTTTTCAGATTTTATAAAGGACAGACAAAAAGAAAAGGGACAGTAACACGGCTGATTAAAAGGGAAATTGTGATTGTGAAGAAAGATATTACAATAAGCCTGTGACAGTGCAGATAGAGGCCATTCAGCCCATCAAATCTGCACTCACCTCGTGAAAAGCTTTGCACCCTATCCCAGTCAGCTCACATTTGCCACAGCTAACCCACCTAGCCTGCCCATCCCTGGGCACTGTAAGGCAATGTTTTTAGCGTGGCCAATCCACCTAA
>NW_025210690.1:11625-17491 GCF_004010195.1 Chiloscyllium plagiosum
TCACACACCTTTCATCACAAACTGAACAATCCGGCCTGTTCCACTTTAGTACACAGGGGGGTGCCCACTGGACATCCCACTGCACTCAGTAATTTGGGTTGGGATATGCTCCACCATTTGCAATTTCAAGTGTTTCAGAAACACGGGGTATTTTCCTCCAGCTCCTTAAAGTTTTGCCGTTACTTTTTCTGGTGTCACCATTCTTCCATTCTCCAGCCAAAAAGGAGCAGCTCGTTCTCATCTGTTTCCGTGTGGAGCCGCCCCTTGGCACTGGGTTGGTGATGGCTCATCTCTTATTTGACTCATGTTTTGTGGTTAAACTAAGACCATAAGATGGAGGAGCGAAGGGAAGCCATTCAGCCCATCAAGTCTGTTCCACTATTCAATGTGATCATGGCTGGTCTGATAATCCTCAACTCCACTTTCCTGCTTTTTCCCTGATACCCTTGATTCCTGACTGATTAATAATCTGTCTGTCCCAGCCTGTTTGTCTAATTCAGCCCATCAAGTCTGTTCCACTATTCAATGTGATCATGGCTGGTCTGATAATCCTCAACTCCACTTTCCTGCCTTTTCCCTGATACCCTTGATTCCTGACTGATTAATAATCTGTCTGTCCCAGCCTGTTTGTCTATTCCTTTGCAAATCCCGGCTGATATCGACATTAACACCTTGACCATCACTTTCGCAGATGATTGAGAGCAGACTGATCGGGTGGGAATTAGTTGGGATGGATTTGTCCAGCACTTTCTATCCTTTGTCAGGGCATACCTGCTATCGTCCAAATTGTGGGAAACTTCCTGTATTGTGTGTGATGGACTGCTCTTCCTGGTTCACCATTTCCCCTTCCTGTGCACAGTCATTACAATGGAGGGGCTGTTTGGTTCACCTTACTGGGCCATTTCACATGAGCCAATGTGGAGTCACATATCAGCCAGACTGGGGAATGATGGGAGATTTCCTTCCCTGAACAGCATTAGTGACAACCTGATAGTTCCATGGTCACCATTACTGGGACGAGTTTTTGATTCCAAATGTATTTGTTAATTAATTGGATTTAAGTTTCACATCTGCACTGGGATTTAAACCCGCATCCTGCATTGACTGAGGCCTCTGGATGACTCATCTAGTAACCTTTCCCTGACACCATCATTCCCACAATCCTCACCACTGTTATCCAAGCAGTAGCTGAAACCACTCAGAAATATATTCCCCAACAATGAAGAAGGGAGAAAGAGAGAAAACAGAAAACTACAAACCTGTTAGCGTTAGACCAGGAGGAGCGAAAATACGAGAATCGATTTGCAAGTTTGTGATAACTGAACACTTCGAAAATAACATTTGTTTGGACAGGGTCCACAAGGATGTGTGAAAGGGAAATCATGTTTGACAAATCTGTTGGAGATTTTTGAAGCTATTACTTGTAACGTAGATAATGGAGAACAGGAGGATGGGATGTACTTGGATTTTCATAAGGCCCCAAGCAGGAGGTTGGGAAACATGCTTCGAGCACCTGGGACTGGGAGAAAGGTCCTGCTGTGGGGATTGGGAATTGGTTACCAGCCAGAAAACAGAGTTGGAATAAATGGGTCACTCTGAAGATGGCAGCCTGTGTCCAGTGAGGTCCCACAAGGATCAGTGTTTGCATCACTGCTGTTCACAATCTAAACCAATGATGTGGATGTGGGGACCAAATGTAATGGGCAGCATCGTATCGGGGTCTGAGCAGCGAGTGTTATGGTGAGCTGTGTGACAGAATTGGGTGACATGTGCAGTGAGGCCTATCTCGACATCAGGAACAACTCACAGGGGCACAGGGAGTGGAGTTCGCACTGCTGCCTCACAGCGCCAGGGCCCCGGGTTCAATTCCAGCCTCAGGCGACTCTCTGTGTGGAGTTTGCACATTCGCCCCGTGTCTGCGTGGGTCCCCTTTGGGTGCTCTGGTTTCCTCCACAGTCCAAAGATATGCAGGAGGATGTGGTGGGGAGTCAGCACTGAGCCCTGTGGGGGAGGGGCACTGGGATTGGAGTCAGCACTGGGCCCTGTGGGGGAGGAGCACGGGGAGTGGAGCCAACACTGGGCACTGTGGGGGAGGAGCACGGGGAGTGGAGCCAACACTGGGCCCTGTGCCTTTATCCCACTGGCCAACATTTGTACTCACTGCTCCGTGCCCCTCCCCCACGGGGTCCAGTGCTGAGTCCACTCCCAGTGACTGTCCCTCACACAGTTCAGAGTGGCACAGTGGCTCAGTAGTTAGCACTGCTGCCTCACAGTTCCAGGGCCCTGGGTTCAATTCCAGCCTCGGGCGACTCTCTGTGGAGTTTGCACATTCGCCCTGTGTCTATGTGGGTCCCCTTCGGGTGCTCTGGTTTCCTCCACAGTCCAAAGATATGCAGGTTTGGGGAATTGGCCATGCTAAAGTGTTCAGGGATGTGTTGGTTAGGTGCATTAGTGAGGAGTAAATGGAGACCAATAGGGAGGGGAATGGTCTGGCTGGTTTACTCTTCGGAGGGTCAGTGTGGACTTGTTGGGCAAAATGGCCTGTTTCCACACTGTCGAGTTTCTATGATTTGAGGATTTGGAGGCCTACCCCCTGGAGGAAAATGAGCAGGGTTGTTGTCAGAGGGGATTCAGTAATAAGGGGAATAGATAGATGGTCCTGGGGCTGTAAACCAGACTCCAGGATGGTATGTTGCCTCCCGGCTGCTCGGGTGAAGGATGTCTCAGTGTGGCTGCAGGACATTCTGAAGTGAGAGGGTGAACGGCCAGTGGCCATGGTAGACATTGGTGCCAATGACATGGGTAAGACAAGGGATGATGTCCTAAAAACAGAATACAGGGATTTAGGAAGGAAGTTATAACGTAGGACCTCAAAAACAGTGATCTCAGGATTACTGCCAATGCTCTGTGCATATCAGAGTAGAAATAGCAGGTTATATCAGACTGGAAAGATGGTACACGGGAGAGGGTTTCAGTTTGCTGGAGCATTGGGCCCTTTTCTGGGGGAGGTGTCATAATGACAACCTGGATGTGTAGTACCTAGACAGGACTGGAACTCGGGAATATATTGGTGAGTGCAGTCAGGAAGATTTATACTAATACGCCAAGGGGATGAAACTCTATACAGGGAGATAGATGACAGTGAAATACGGATTAAATCAGAAAAGAGAATGGGAGGTTAGAATGATGCTGGGCACAGATTACAAGGGCTAGAATTGAGCAGGGCCACAGTGAACAGAACTATGGAAGCCTTAAGGCCTTGTGCCTTAATGTACAATCATTCTCAATAAAACAGATAAATTTGTCACACAAACAGATCAGAGTGGATATGATACAGCAAGTATTACAGAGATGTGGCTGCAGGGTGACCAGGAATAGGACCTGAATTACCACAAGTTTTCAGATTTTATAAAGGACAGACAAAAAGAAAAGGGACAGTAACACGGCTGATTAAAAGGGAAATTGTGATTGTGAAGAAAGATATTACAATAGGCCTGTGACAGTGCAGATAGAGGCCATTCAACCCATCAAGTCTGCACCAACCTTGTGGAAAGCATCCCAACCTATCCCAGTCAGCTCACATTTGCCACGGCCAATCCACCTAGCCTGCCCATCCCTGGGCACTGTAAGGCAATGTTTTTAGCGTGGCAGTCCACCTAACCTGCACATCCTTGGATAGCGCCTGGCATAAACCCACATAGACACTGGGAGAACATTCAAACTCCACACAGACAGTCACCCAAAGGCTAGAATTGAAACTGGGTCCCTGACACTTTGAGGCAGCAGTGCTCCCCACTGTGTCACCGTGCTGCCCGAGAATAGCTCTTGTGAAGTAGAATCTGCATGGGTTTAGAAACACCAGGGGGGCAGGGAATGGTAGTGGGAGTTGGAATATCAACCCCCAAACTGTGGTAGTAATATTGGGCAAGGCATTACAAAGGAAATTAGAGACACAAGTAATACAGGTAATGCTGTAATTATGGGCTATTTCAATCTGCATATAGATTGGACAAATCAAATCATTAGAAACAGCAGAGAGGATAAACTCTTGGTGGTGTACGGGTTAGTTTTATGAATCAATACTTTGAGGTACCAACTAGAGAAAAGGCCATCCCTGACTGGGTTTGTGTAATCAGGAAGGAATAATTGAAAATTTAGTGATTCTGGGTAATCCAAGATGGAGGATGGGAAAAATATCTGGCTGTAACAGCTGCTCCTTTTTTGAGGTGTTTTAGGTATTAGAGGTGATTTCCTCGAATTCCAGGAGCAGCAATTACTGTTTTAAATGCTGTTGCACTGTTTTGGAACTTTGGAGAAAAGTCAAAACAACAGCACTTTAAAAAGGGAGAAAAACAGAGAAAGGAAGCACATGGTGAGGTCACTACAGGAGAGAGAGAGAGAGAGAGAGAGAGAGAAAGAAAGAAACCCACATTACTGACTGACAGAGTTAGCAGTTACTGACTTTGCTGATGAATCTATGTATCGTGGACAGTGAAGTGTGTCTGGGAAAATCAAAAAAAACAGTGAAATTCACAACTGATCTTGGAGGAACCTGTTGGGAGAGGTGATAGCACAGAAACAGATAAGGGGATGTTTAAGAGTGGCCTTAAAATAAGTCTGCAGTAATGAGTAGAGTGGATTCTTTCTTGCTTATGTGTTTTATTGAGCTATGTCTCTTGATGAAATTTAATATATAAGCCATAAGTATTAATTTAACCTGGAGCAGTGTTTTGTAGAGGAATAAGACAGTGCTATTTTCTGGGTCTGTAGATTGAAAGAAGCAAAAATGGCCCTTAGTAGAGTGATATGCTCTTCTTGTCAGATGTGGGAGTTTAGGGAGAGTTTACGTGTTACTGAGAATTATAACTGCGATAAAAGCCATTGGTTGTGAATCCTATCAGATCGAATGGATCGGAGAGGAATTTACAAGAGCAAGAGGATGTGATGGAAGCAGTTATAGGAAGGGGGGAATGTCTCAGATACAGTCACACAGATGGGTTCAGGAAAGGTAAGAGGGTTACGCAGGTAGTGCAGGAATCTTCTGTGGCTATCCCCATTTCAAACAATTACGCTGTTTCGGAAATGTAGAGTGTGATGGATTCTCAGGGGAACGTAGCACGAACAGCCAAGTTTCTGGTATTGAGACTGGCTCGAATGTAATAGGAGGTATGTCAGGTTCCAAGCCATCGATTGTCTTAGGGGACTCGCTAGTCCGAGGTACAGACAGACGTTTCTGTGGCCAGCAGCAAATAATCAGAACGGTGCTTTGCTTCCCTAGTGCCAGGATCAAGGATGTCTCGGAGAGGGTGCAGAATGTTCTGCAGGGGGAGAGGGGCCAGCAGGAGGTCAATGTACACATTGGAACCAACGGCACAGGAAGGGAAAAGGTTGAGATTCTGAAAGGAGATTACAGTGAGTTAGGCAGGAATTTAAAAAGGAGGTCCTCGAGAGTAGTAATATCTGGATTACTCCCAGAGCTCCATGCGAGTGATGGCAGGAATAGGAGGATAGAGCAGATGAATGCAAGGCTGAGGAGCTGGTGTATGGGAGAAGGATTCACATTTTTGGATCATTGGAATCTCTTTTGGCGAGAGGTGACCTGTACAAGAAGGGCGGATTGCACCTAAATTGGAAGGGGAGAAATACACTGGCAGAAGGATTTGCTAGAGCTGCTCAGGAGGATTTAAACTAGTATGGTAAAGGGGTGGGACCCAGGGAGATAGTGAGGAAAGATTTCAATCTGAGACTGGTACAGTTGAGAACAAAGGTGAGTCAAACAGTCAGGGCAGGCAGGAACAAGCAGAGAACAAGGTAGGACTGATAAATTGAACTGCATTTATTTCAATGCAAGAGGCCTAACAGGGAA
>NW_025210690.1:17520-20170 GCF_004010195.1 Chiloscyllium plagiosum
TATTAATTTAACCTGGAGCAGTGTTTTGTAGAGGAATAAGACAGTGCTATTTTCTGGGTCTGTAGATTGAAAGAAGCAAAAATGGCCCTTAGTAGAGTGATATGCTCTTCTTGTCGGATGTGGGAGTTGAGGGAGAGGTTATGGGTTACTGAGGATTATAGCTGCAATAAAAGCCATTGGTTGTGAATCCTATCAGATCGAATGGAACGGAGAGGAATTTACAAGAGAAAGAGGATGTGATGGAAGCAGTTATAGGAAGGGGGGAAAGTCTCAGATACAGTCACACAGATGGGTTCAGGAAAGGTAAGAGGGTTAGGCAGGTAGTGCAGGAGTCTTCTGTGGATATCCCCATTTCAAACAATTACGCTGTTTCGGAAATGTAGAGTGTGATGGATTCTCAGGGGAACGTAGCACGAACAGCCAAGTTTCTGGTATTGAGACTGGCTCGAATGTAATGGGAGGTATGTCAGGTTCCAAGCCATCGATTGCCTTCGGGGACTCACTAGTCCGAGGTACAGACAGACGTTTCTGTGGCCAGCAGCAAAATAATCAGAACGGTGCTTTGCTTCCCTGGTGCACGGATCAAGGATGTCTCGGAGAGGGTGCAGAATGTTCTGCAGGGGGAGAGGGGCCAGCAGGAGGTCAATGTACACATTGGAACCAACGACACAGGAAGGGAAAAGGTTAAGATTCTGAAGGGAGATTACAGAGAGTTAGGCAGGAATTTAAAAAGGAGGTCCTCGAGAGTAGTAATATCTGGATTACTCCCAGTGCTACAAGCTAGTGATGCAGAAATAGGAGAATAGAGCAGATGAATGCATGGCTGAGGAGCTGGTGTATGGGGGAAGGATTCACATTTTTGGATCATTGGAAGCTCTTTTGGGGTAGAATTGACCTGGAAGAAGAATGGATTGTACCTAACTTGGAAGTGGTCCAATATACTGGCAGAAAGATTTGCTAGAGCTGCTCAGGAGGATTTAAACTAATAAGATGAGGGAGTGGGACCCAGGGAGATAGTGAGGAAATATTTCAATCTGAGACTGGTACAGTTGAGAACAAAAGCGAGTCAAACAGTCAGGGCAGGCAGGGGCAAAGCAGAGAAAAAGGTAGGACTGATAAATTAAAGTGCATTTATTTCAATGCAAGAGGCCTAACAGGGAAGGCAGATGAACTCAGGGCATGGTTAGGAACATGGGACTGGGATATCATAGCAATTACACAAACGTGGCTCAGGGATGGACAGGATTGGCTTAATGTTCCAGGATGCAAACGTAACAGGAAGGATAAAACGGGAGGCAAGAGAGGAGGGGGAGTGGTGTTTTTGAGAAGGGATAGCATTGCAGCTGTACTGAGGTAGGATATTCCCAGAAATACATCCAGGGAAGTTATCTGGGTGGAACTGAGAAATAAGAAAGGGATGATCACCTTAATTCCCAGAAATACATCCAGGGAAGTTATCTGGGTGGAACGAAGAAATATAAATAGGGATGATCACCTTATTGGGATTGTATTATAGACACCCTAATACTCAGAGGGAAATTGAGAAACAAATTTGTAAGGAGATCTCAGTTATCTGTAAGAATACAGTAACACCTCGACTTACGAACTTAATCCGTTCCGGGACCCAGTTCGCGAACCGAAAAATTCGCAAACTGAATCAATTTTTCCCATGTTCACAGCGCACGCGCCAAAGATGAACTGCTTGTACCTTGAATTTTGTACGTATGTTGAAGCAAAATTTTATGTACAATGCTGTTCATAAACCGATTTGTTCGTGAACGGTGTCATTCGTATGTCGAGGAGCTTCTGTAATCGGGTGGTTATGGTTGGGGACTTTAACTTTCCAAACATAGACTGGGACTGCCATAAGTGTTAAGGGTTTAGATGGAGAGAAATTTCTTAATTGTGTACAAGACAACTTTCTGACTCAGTATGTGGATGTACCTAATAGAGAAGGTGCAAAACCTGAAGTACTCTTGGGAAATAAGGCAGGGCAGGTGACTGAGGTGTCAGTGGGGGAGCACTTTGGGGCCAGCGACCATAATTCTATTAGTTTTAAACGAGTGATGGAAACGGATAGACCAGATCTAAAAGTTGAAGTTCTAAATTGGAGGAAGGTGAATTTTGACAGTTTAAGGCAAGAACTTTCAAAGGCTGATTGGGCACAGATGTTCGCAAGTAAAGCGATGGTTGGAAAATGGGAAGCCTTCAGAAATGAGATAACGACAGCCCAGAGAAAGTATATTCCTGTTAAGGTAAAAGGAAAGGCTGGTAAGTATAGGGAATGCTGACTGACTAAAGAAATTGAGATTTTGGTTAAGAAAGAAGAAAGAAAAAATTCGACAAGGTTCCCCATGGGAGATTGGTTAGCAAGGTTAGATCTCATGGAATACAGGGAGAACTAGCCATTTGGATACAGGACTGGCTCAAAGGTAGAAGAGAGAGGGTGGCGGTGGAGGGTTGTTTTTCAGACTGGAAGCCTTTGACCATTGGAGTGCCACAAGGCCCTCTACTTTTTGTCATTTATATAAATGATTTGGATGTGAGCATAAGAGGTACAGTTAGTAAGTTTGCAGATGACACCAACATTGGTGGTGTAGTGGACAGCAAAGAGGGTTACCTCAGATTACAATGGGATCTTGATCAGATG
>NW_025210691.1:0-12037 GCF_004010195.1 Chiloscyllium plagiosum
GGCCATGTGCTGGCAGGTGGGACTCGATTGGTTTGGGATATCTGGTCGGTATCAACGGGTTGGACCGAAGGGTCTGTTTCCATGCTGTACATCTCTGTGACTCTTTGACTCTAAGTCAAATTTACAGCGCTTGGCCCATCGCTCTGTTTGTAATAGTATCTAAAATATACATGCAAATAGTTCTCCAATGATGTGAGAGTTTCTGACTCTACTGCATGTCCAAGCACTGTGTTCCAGATTCTCGCCATTGTCGCAGTAAAAAAATTAGCCTTACTTCTCATGCCCTCCCCACAGTATTGATTCCGCCATCAAGCAGAACGATTCATTGCTGTTTACCCTGTCTGTGTCCCGCATAAGGGTAACCATCAGAATCATGTTTCCCGCAGTCATTTCGGCTCCAAAGAACCGAACCTCAGTCCATGAGGGCGGTGTGGTTCCCTGATGATAGGAAGGGATTAATTCGAGCAGCCTGCACGTTCTGGTGTGGAGGATCTACCGTTATCACCCAATACTAAACCACTTTCCATATACCCAAACCAGCACCGAGATTGACCACACTCCAGCATCTGCCAGACCCCTCAGAGCCGTCACACTGTAACTGGGACAGGAAAAAAGGAATAGAGAGCAGTGGAGCGATGAAATCTAAACTTACCACGTCCTTAAATTCATCTACATCACTGGGATACGGAGAGGGAGTTCAGAAACGGGCACCAACTCAACTCAAGTGAAACATACACAACGAAAGGTTGAGCAGAATGCTGTTCCGGTTCTGATATTCTCACAGATATATCACTCACAGCTCCAGTCCCGCCCACTCCATAGAACAACTTACCAGCCTGCAGCTGGCTGACACTAAACTCCGACGTGCCCATGACTGGGACAATCCAAGGTGCGTACTTCAGTGACTCTCACTGTGCTATTCCAATTCTTCCAGCCAGCCTTTATCCCGCGATTCCCTCCGCAGTGATTAACACGTACTGCTCTTCTCCCTGTCTCCAAGTATAAACAAATATTTTCCTCCACATTCCCCTGTTGATATTATGGGATGTGTATGTCGGATTATGTCCTGATTTTCTGAATGCCTCTCACATTCAATGTTAATCTTCCAGATTTGAACAATCGGGAGAGTTTTTCAGTTCGATAATGACAACACATTGCCTAAAGTATACCAATAATTCAATTCATATCTCAATGTGTGTTATATAGTTTCCCCTGAAACAATGATTAAATTCCAAGCAATTTCTTTGTTTGAGGATGACGTAAACATAGTTGCATTGCAAATGTTCCCCGGATTCGAGCAGATTTCCGAGCAATAATATGAAATCCTCACTGCATATCAATGGATTGTACTTGGACAGTGCAAGACAGAGGGAGAACTGACATTACACGGGTCACTTTCGCCAGTTTTGGCGTCAC
Source organism: Chiloscyllium plagiosum (assembly GCF_004010195.1). NCBI lineage: Eukaryota > Metazoa > Chordata > Chondrichthyes > Orectolobiformes > Hemiscylliidae > Chiloscyllium > Chiloscyllium plagiosum. Next base: position 1,417 of record NW_025210691.1, read on the forward strand.
AGTGTCAGCAAGGAAACAGACACTTCAGTTCAGTCAGACAATGCCGAATGCATTCCAAAACTAAACTCATCCCTCCAAAACCTTTCCTATTCATGTACTTTACTTATTCAACTTTTTAATTGTGCCTACGTCCGCCAAATCCCCAGGAAGTTCATTCTGCAAGGAAACACCTTCTGTGTTAAAAATTCCCCTCATGTCTTTTGTAATCCTCTCTCGTCTCATCCTAAAATTGTGCCTCCAGTCTTCTAATTCCCTATTATAGGGAAATGAAAAAGAACATGTATCCGGTCTGTAACCTTCAGTTTATAAACTTCTTTGAGGTCGTTTTTTCAATCCTTTAGGTTCAGTCAAAAAAATAATCCCAGGCTGTGCAGTCTTTCTTAATCACACAACCCTCCTGTACCCATCAGCTACCTGGAAAATCACTTCTGAACTCGCTCATTTTAATAATATCGTTCGTATAACAGGGCGACTTGAACTAGACACAGTATTCCTGAAGAGGCTTCATCAATGTCCTATGCAATCTCAACAGGACTTCCAAACTGTTGTACTCAAAGGACTGAGCAAAGAAGGCAAACTTGCAATTTGCCATTCCTGCCACCTTGCCTGTGCGTGATGCAAAACTTCAAAGAAGTATTTATCGGCATCCCAAGGTGCTTCTTATTGGCAACAATACTGAAGGCCCAAACATTAATTGTTTCAGTCCTGTACATGTTTGTGCTATAGATTTCACTGTTCGAAACGTGAGATTATAACGTGACAAATTGGCAATGAAAAAAGAACAAAGAAAGAGAGAAATGCAATCAGAATGGCAGACAGCACAGCGAGATAGAAAATATCTTTCAAAATAGGAAACCGTCAGTGCAGGTTCCCATCCTGGTAATGGAGAGAGACTGCCTTCCGCCTAGTGTGGAATTCTGGGTTGAAAACTCTGTAATTCTCGCCAACGTCTGATCAAAATAAGAACTGGAGCAAAACACTGGTTATTATTAACAGAAATAAATTTAGTTCTGACAAACAGTCAATGAATTTAAAATTGTAACCGTTCTCTCTATCCAAACACTGCCACTCCTCTTGTGTTTCTCTGGCAATTTATTTTTCTATTACAGAAAATTGTTTGCTCTGTTACTGCAAATTAACCAGCTGTTTCCTCAATGCACAGTTATATCGCTTAGAGATAGATCTTCAATTGAGGAATTCTGCTTTCTGCCTCCCGATCCCATCCCTCATTCTGAGGCTTTCTGACATGGCTGTTGATGTACCCACAGTTCCGAGAGAGTGGGAAACCACTCTATCTGCGTTCTCAGGATGTGAGGTTGATCATCGCATGCTCAACGTGACCCTGGGGTCATTTCTGTTGGAGCAATTGACAAGGCCATCAATCAATTATACAAGAACAGGTTAGTGTATAACAGGTTTATTTAAAAGTACAAGCTTCGGGTATCTTCCTGCAGAAGGAACAGCACTCTTGAAGCTATAACAGCCAAATATACCGATTGGACTATCACTTAATGTTGTGCGAATATTACATTTGTCTGCACCAGCCCAGCTCTGTCTCCTCAACATTATGATTATCATTCCAATGTGAGGGAACGGGGCACCAGGCTGGTCCTCCAGCCAATGGGAGTGAATGGGTTGGGGCCACATCGCTATACATGGTTATGTTTTGCAAGGTTCTCTCATAAAGTGGGAAAATGTTGGAATAACGGCGACAAACAGAGAGCCAGTGACAAAAACACAATATTCGATTCACTGGGAAGGGAGCAAAAGGGAAAGATTCAGAACATGCACATTGTACAGAGGAATGGCATTTTGCACTTTATCTGTCGAGAGTAGTGATGCACACTAAGGTCCATCAGCCAAGTAGTTTCAGTATTTACAGTCTAATGAGTAGGAGAGCACTCACCTCCAAGTCCGTGGCTCCATAGAGACTGTGCCACATCTGCACAGGTCACGGACAATTTTCAAGAAGATGCTATCTGGAAGTAACGTCAGTGAGCTGGACACGGTTTGGGGAGGAAGAGCTCCTCCTGTCGATTGTGGCTGTTTCACATTGCGTTGTGTCAGCGTTTCTAAGATCTTTCAACCTCTCCAAAGCATTTGCCTGGTGGGTCACTGTGAGTGTGAGATAATGTCACTTTTCCGCATTCTTCCTATTTCTCCCAGTGCCAGGCTGCAGGCTCCGGTGACAATGATTGGAGTGAGGGCTGCCTGTTAATTTGTTTCATTCCAGAACATTTTCTGGCGTAGAGACGGAAATGAAACTACTCGGTTTAACTTTGTCACCATGCAGATCCAGCAATTACCAGTATGTGATTTTCAGGGGAGGGAGATGCTACTGGGCGCTGGAATTTTATCGGGGCATTGTCTAATACGCATAACTTATACTTATTTTGTTCCACTCGTTTCTATAAAGCATTTACATCCATTTCATACTTTTTTTTAATAAAGCTCGAATCTTCGATATTGACAAGCTTGGGTAGAGCAAGACGGCATGAACTGTCAATTCTCACGAGTCTGTAAACCGGGTGACAGCGTATCATATGACCCACTGCCGTACCTGTTCTGATGGTTCACCTACGATGTTTTCATTCTGAGGGTTGTTCAACTGCAGTAATGAAGGAACTGTGATATATTGAAAGATAGACAATAGCTATTGCCTTCAATATATCACCGTGACTGCATTGAAATGCTCCCTAACACTGCACCGACATACTATATCACAAAACTTGTGTTAGGGACAAGGCCAGGCCTCCTTAAAATATTTTAAGAAGGTAGCCCAGACCTTAACATGTTTTTCTTATTTTAACGGCAGATGCGAAGTGGATATTCCTGGTGTGATGCAGCTAGTCGACCAATCATCTTTAAGCAAAGCACAAACAAAAAAAAGTTTGGAATAATTTATTCAAATGAACACTAAACCGACTGTAAATAAAAACTTAGCCAAAGAACTGCTCCACTTCCCGCAACATCGCATAAACCCACACCCCAGCAAACTATAAATATAAACACAGGTTCTTACATGCAGGAGAGATTCCAGATAGAATGCCAATCAGGAACCACCAGCTTAAACTTGGAACCTTTCTCCACTGGAACAACTTCATTGTTACAACTAAAACAAACGAGAAATAAACCTAGACTGAGAGAACTGGGGGCAGATGTTTGCAGGTGAAGAGGCGGCTGGAAAATGGGAAGCCGACAGAAATGAGGTAACGAAATCCAGATACGGTATATTCGCGTGATGTTGAAACAAAGCCTGATAGGTGTTTGGAATGTTGGATGACGAATGAAATTGAGGGTTTTGTGCAGAAAAAGAATGAAGCATTTGTCAGATATAGGCCAGCTAGATCAAGAGAATCCTTCGAAGAGTCTCAAGGCAGGAGGAGTGTACTTAAGAGGGAAACCCCAAGCCGAATTAGGGGGCATGACATTGCTTTGGAAAATAGATTTAAGGAGAATCCAAAGGGAGTTTACAAATACATTTAAGACAAAAGGGCAATTGGTGAGAGATCAGAGCACCTCAAAGTTCAGCAAGGAGACCTTTGTGTGGCGGATGAGGGAGCTCGGAAACGAGCATTTTGTATCAGTGTTTATTGTGAAAAAAGAAATTGCAAGACATAGGATGAGGGAAATTGATGGTGCCATCTTCAAATATGTCCATAATACCTAGGAGGAAGTGTAGGATGTCTTAAAACACATAAAAATGGATAAATCCCCAGGAACTGATCAGGTGCACCCGTCAACTCTGTGCGAAGCTGGGTAAGTGATTGCTGGGCCGCTTGCTGAGATATTTCTCTGATCGAAAGGCACAGGGGAGGTGCCAGAAGACTGGAAGTTGGCTATCGAGGTGCCAATGTTTAAGAAAGGTGGTAAGGACAAACCGGGGAATTATAGAACAGGGAGCCTGATGTCGTTGGTCGGCAAGTTATTGGAGGGAATCCCAGCAGGTCGGATGTGCATGAATTTGGAAAGACAAGGGCTGATTAGGGATAGTCAACATGGCTTTGTGCGTGATAAATCATGTTTCACAAACTTGATTGAGTTTTTTCAAGAAGCAACGAAGAGGACTGATGAGGGCAGAGCAGGGGACGTGATCTATATGGACTTCAGTAAGACGTTTGACAATGTTTCCAATGGGAGACTGGTTAGCAATGTCAGATGTCATGGAATACAGGGAGAAATAGCCACTTGGACTCAGAACTGTAGAAGACATACGGTGGTGATGGAGGGTTGATTTTTCGACTGGAGGCCTATGGAGTGCCACAAGGATCGATGCTAGGTCCACTATGTTTCCTCTTATATATAAATGATTTAGATGTGAGCAGAAGAGGTATATTTAGCAAGTCCACAGATGACAACAAAATTGGAGATATAGTGGTCAGTGAAGAAGGTTACGTCAGATTACAACGGATGTAGATCAGATGGGCCAATGGCCTGAGAAGTGGCAGGTAGAGTTTAATTCAGATAAATGCTTGGTGCTACTATTTAGGAAAGCAAATGTTAGCAGGACTCATACACTTAAAGATAAGGTCCAAGGGAGCGTTGGTAAACAAACAGACCTTGGAGTGCAGGTCCATAGCTCTATGAAAGTGGAGTCATAGTTGGATAGGATAGTGAAGAAGGCGTTTGATCTGCTTTTCGTCATTGTTCAGAATGTTGGGTGCAGTGGTTTGGATGTCATGTTGTGGCTGTGCAGGAAATTGGTGAGGCCACTTTTGGAAAATTGCGTGCAATTCTGGTTTCCTTCCTATCAGACGAATTTTGTGAAACTTGAAGGGTTCAGAAAAGATTTATAAGAACGTTGACAGAGTTGGAGGATTCGGGCTACAGGAAGCGCTTGCATAGGTTGGGGCTATATTCCCTGGAACGTCGGAGGCTGGAGATCTATGGAGTGCCACAAGGATCGATGCCAGGTCCATTATGTTTCCTCTTATATATAAATGATTTAGATGTGAGCAGAAGAGGTATATTTAGCAAGTCCACAGATGACAACAAAATTGGAGATATAGTGGTCAGCGAAGAAGGTTACGTCAGATTACAACGGGATGTAGATCAGATGGGTCAATGGCCTGAGAAGTGGCAGGTAGAGTTTAATTCAGATAAATGCTTGGTGCTACTATTTAGGAAAGCAAATCTTAGCAGGACTCATACACTTAAAGATAATGTCCAAGGGAGTGTTGGTAAACAAACAGACCTTGGAGTGCAGGTCCATAGCTCTATGAAAGTGGAGTCATAGTTGAATAGGATAGTGAAGAAGGCGTTTGATATGCTTTTCGTCATTGTTCAGAATGTTGGGTGCAGTGGTTTGGATGTCATGTTGTGGCTGTGCAGGAAATTCGTGAGGCCACTTTTGTAAAATTGCGTCCAATTCTGGTTTCCTTCCCATCAGAAAAATGTTGCGAAACTTGAAGGGTTCAGAAAAGATTGATAAGAACGTTGACAGGGTTCGAGGATTCGGGCTACAGGAAGCGGTTGAATAGGTTGGGGCTATATTCCCTTGGAACGTCGGAGGCTGAGGATTGACGGTGATAAACTCATAAGGGGTATGGATAGGATAAATAAACAAAGTCTCTTACCATGCTTGTGCGAGTCCAGAAGCAGAGGGAATAAGTTTAGGGTGAGTTGGGAAAGATAGAAAATAGGGGTTGGTGACGATTCGCCGAAGCACATGCGCTCCCACCGACTAGCCACAGTCGGTTGGCCACCAGCGTTTCTCCACTGGGGTCGTTTCACCTCTGGAAACTATTCGCCATCGGAAAGATATATATGTAGTGATTGTTTTCCCTCCCACCTATTCTTTCATACTTCTCAGTCCCCTTTTTTTCTCCAAGTCCATACTACATATTAATTAAAAAGGGGTAAAATAAATATCATTCTATTGGTTTATACATAAAAAAGAGTTAGAAACTTTAACCAGAAAAAAGAAAATACATTTTAAAAATCTTTATAATGGCAGCAAATTCTCACATTCATATTTAACAATGAAATTTCAGTTCATTTGATAGTTATGCGCTATTCCTCTAAGACATTCCAAGCAATTTCTTTCGCCGTATTCAACAACCAAGGCACGGTGGCACAGTTTTTAGCACTGCTGCCTCACAGCGCCAAAGACCCGGGTTCAATTCCCGCCACAGGCGTGTGGAGTTTACACGTTCTCCCCATGTCTGCGTGGGATTCCTCCGGGTGCTCCGGTTTCCTCCCACAGTCCAAAGATGTGCAGGTCAGGTGAATTGGCCATGCTAAAGTTGCCCGTAGTGTAAGGTAAGGAGTAAATGTAGGGGTATGTTGTGGGTTGCGGGTCGGTGTGGACTTGTTGGGCCGAAGGGCCTGTTTCCACACTGTAAGTAATCTAAAAAAATAGGCATTTTTTAAGAATTGGCCGTAGTGTTAGGTAAGGGGTAAATGTAGGGGTATGGTGTGGGTTGCGGGTCGGTGTGGACTTGTTGGGCCGGAGGGCCTGTTTCCACACTGTAAGTAATCTTAAAAAAAAGCATTTTTTAAATTCTATCGTCTGCGTTTCGATACTTTTTAAGCTTATTTGTGGAATGTAACCCGCTATCAGCTGTTCCACATATAGATCAATTATCATTATTGCTTTTAAAGCATAATCAGGATTAGTGTTGTATTAACGAGTTGCTCCAACTGCAGCAATATGTCTTTACATACTTTGTGCCAATGAAAGAAACAACCCCTAATTCGAACTTCAGGAAAACATTCTCTCATCGCACTGACAGCTGCCTGCTCAAAGTCACAATGGATATGCTGTGGTCTGGGATTAGGTACCAAGGACTTCACCATTTCAAACATGCATACATACGGTGAACGCTGCTTATTTGGTAGAAGTATATACAATATTGGATGAACCCGATCGATTCTCTTTTACTAAAAGAAAATATACCTGAGAGAATAAAATAGGGGCTATGTTGAACGTAACATCCACAAACCAGGTGGATTCTGCTAAATGATGTATCCAAGATTCCCTACCAAATATGATTATTCGATTATGTTCTTGACCACTATCCGCCAAAAGAATTTTTTCTTTTGCTTCGTTATCCAGCTTATATACTTTGTATCTGATTGGAATCACCGAATGCTGAAGATCAGTAGGATTTTGTGGCGCTAAACGAATACCATTCATTTTTCGTCAAATTATTTTCTGCATGTTGCTTGTCATCGGTAAAGATGCTAGGATTGACTGAGGGACATCAGCTAAATATTCATTAATAAGAACACTAGGTAATTCCTGAGATTATTCTGCACGACGTTTTAAACTTATTTTCACTTTGCCAACTTTGCCATTTGCTTTATCACAGTGCCACGCTTGGTGTGGATCCGTCCATTACATCTGCCCCTTTGTTCACATCGCCAAAACTGAATACTTGAATCACTCCTGGATAGTTTATCAAAAATATATGTCAAACCATCGTGGTAAAACTTCTTATTTCCAAGTTGATAAAATAATATCTGCTTCCATATTAAAAATTCCTGTTACAAAACCATGTTTACTAATGATATATGTTTCCATACTAAAAATTCCTGTTCAAAAAATTGGCACGGTGGCGAACTGGCGAATTGTCTTCAGTGACCAATGGGCAGTGGCGAAGCGTCCTCGGTGGTGAAAGGGCGGCGGCGATTCGGCGGCGGCGAATGGTCCCATCCCGAGAAAAGAGGCCTCAGGGGGAACGTTTTCACGCAGAGGTTGGTACGTGCATGGAATGAGCTGCCAGATGAAGTAGTGAAGTCTAATCCAATTGCAACATTTATTGGGCATCTGGATGTGTACATGAATAGGAAGAGTTTGGAGGGAAATGGGCCGCGTGCTGGCATGTGGATCTAGATTGGATTGGGTTATCTGGTCAGCATGGACGAGTTGGACAGAAGTGTCTGTTTCCATTCTGTACAACACTTTCACTTTTTGATTCTATAACTAACCATTCCCCTGCCATTTTTCTCTACGCTCTGGCCCAGATATTTCAGCACTTTCACCTTGATCTCTCTTGAAAAAAAACTAAGATAAAACAACCTTGTTATAAGCGCAATTTCATCACCAATCATCAGAAAACCAGTGCACAAAACTCCTGCAAATGATGTCTGCTCAAAGCAAATTCTTGAAAAGGCCTAATGTCAAGGTCAGTAAATATCGAAAAGAACGATTCAGATGCTACTCGACCGACTAAGAGTTTCAGCAATTTCTGTCTTCAGTTCAGTTTTCTTGAATTTTATTTCTGTGCTAGCTTTATTAATGAGCGATCAAATGGGTTGGTGAGAAATCGGGAAAAGTCTGGTTAATTTGTAGATCTACAACGTGCTTCCTTCAGTGCTGTATCTCCCAATTCTGCCTCTTTCTTTTCACATGCTCCATGCATTTAACGCCCGGTTTTAATGAAAATCCAACAGATTGCATGGTAATGTTTCTTCCCAAGTATCAGCTCCAGAAAAATATCAGATGAATTTCTCTCAATTTCACAAATTATGCGTGTTTCTCGTTTTTCTCTCTCCCTCACTACTGTTTTAATATCCAGACTGAAAGGTGAATATATAATTAAAGGATTCAGACAATCGCAAACAGTCATTCCGTTTGTTGGATCCCTATTATCAAATGATTTTTGATAGGAAACAGCAGCGTTCACACTGAGCAGTAACACACCTAACTGGTGTTTAACAGTCTGCCACCATCTATCTGAAATGTCAAAACACCAGCACAGCCCCACTAGGACCGGACTCTGGAAACAATATGGATTGCCAGAAGGAAATTCTTACCCAGCCCAGCGGGAAATCCCACTGGGAGAAGTTGGTCACCTGCTGTTGGTGTGAAAACGGTTTAACTCAGTCAACACACCTGCTAGCACTTACGTTGCTTGGTAGAGGGGAGAAACCATTCAGCTCATGTGAATGTTGGAAGGGCTTCACACAGTCAACTTTCCTGATGAGATACATTCGAGCTCACAGTGGGGAAAACTATTCACTTTCTCTGAATGTGGAAAGGGTTTCACTGTGTCTTCATACCTGCTGAGATACCAGAGAGTTTTGATGGAGACACCATTCACTTGCGCCATGTGTGAGAAAGGATTTACACAATAATTCAACCTGCTGAAACATCAGCGAGTTCCAACTAGAGAGAGACACTTCACCTCTCCTGTTTATGGGAAGGGACTAACTCAATCATCCTGCCTGCTGAGACGCCACTGGGAAGAGTCACACTGAGGCGAGACCATTCAGCTGCACTGAGCATGTGAAGGCATACAGTCAGCCATCCAGGCTTCAGATTAGATTAAATTAGATTAGATGACTTACAGTGTCGAAACAGGCCCTTCAGCCCAACAAGTCCACACCAACCCTCCGAAGAGCAACCCACCCAGACCCATTCCCCTACATTTACCCCTTCACCTACCACTACGAGCGATTTAGCATGATCCATTCACCTAACCTGTACATTTTTTGATCTGTGGGAGGAAACCGGAGCACCCGGAGAAAACCCACGCAGACACGGGGAGAATGTGCAAACTCCACACAGACAGCTGCCTGAGATGGGAATTGGACCCGGGTCTCTGGCGCTGTGAGGCAGCAGTGCTACCCACTGTGTCACCGTGCCGCCCACAGCAGTGCTTACCCCTGAGCGAACGTGCCACCCCAACAGATAGACAAACATATTCACAAATAACGACAGCTGAAGCATTGTTCCTGTTGTTCATACCAAGGAATTTATAATGCTCTTTGACAGTTTAAATGTTAATTCGTTTGTGTATCTCAAGGAGATGGTTTTGGAAAGATTCACATCGTTGAACATGCATGTGTTCACACTGGTTAGATAATATCCTTCCAAACAGTGTGGGAACAGCGGTTTTCAATTTCATCAGGACAGGTTAGCAACCCATGAGCTCGCAAGGATTTTGACATCCATCTCCAAACCACACTTTTTCAACACCACCATTTGGTTATCTTTTGGGAATAATATGTTGAACACATGGTGATCAAATCTATCTCATAATTCTAAGGCAGATTCGTTTATTCGTTTCAGGCAGAGCTCTCCTTCTCTCTTAATTTACCCTTACTCACCTCCAACAGTGCGATAATCTCATGGAGTTAACATGTGAGTAGGAATGCGACAATCTGATCAGCTGCCTCTGTTGCTTCCTTCTGCCAACCTATGTCAAATTGTCTCTTAAACTCCTCTCGCTGCACTTGTGATCCTGCATTATGGTAAAAAATGATGAAAAATGATTAAAAATGTGCATTTCTGTTTACTACCAAATTTACTTCCTATCTCTTCTTGCTGGTAGGTGTACAACAAGATGGGGTTTTATTACTAGCTCTAAATGCTTTTATGGCAATGTCTGATCGTAGGTAAGTGCAGGGAGAGGAGTTTAAGAGACAATTTGACATACGTTGGCAGAAGGAGGCAACAGAGGCAGCTGATCAGATTGTCGCATTCCTACTCACATGTTAACTCCATGAGATTATCGCACTGTTGGAGGTGAGGAAGGATAAATTAAGGGAGAAGGAGAGCTCTGCCTGAAACGAATAAACGAATCTGCCTTAGAATTATGAGATAGATTTGATCACCATGTGTTCAACATATTATTCCCAAAAGATAACCAGATGGTGGTGTTGAAAAAGTATG
>NW_025210691.1:12177-20172 GCF_004010195.1 Chiloscyllium plagiosum
ATTCTTACCCAGCCCAGCGGGAAATCTCACTGGGAGAAGTTGGTCACCTGCTGTTGGTGTGAAAACGGTTTAACTCAGTCAACACACCTGCGAGCACTTACGTCGCTTGGTAGAGGGGAGAAACCATTCAGCTGATGTGAATGTAGGAAGGGCTTCACACAGTCAACTTTCCTAATGAGATACATTCGAGCTCACACTGGGGAAAACTATTCACTTTCTCTGAATGTGGAAAGGGTTTCACTGTGTCTTCATACCTGCTGAGATACCAGAGAGTTTTGATGGAGACACCATTCACTTGCGCCATGTGTGAGAAAGGATTTACACAATAATTCAACCTGCTAAAACTTCAGCGAGTTCCAACTAGAGAGAGACACTTCACCTCTCCTGTTTATGGGAAGGGATTAACTCAATCATCCTGCCTGCTGAGACGCCACTGGGAAGAGTCACACTGAGGCGAGACCATTCAGCTGCACTGAGCATGTGAAGGGATACAGTCAGCCATCCAGGCTTCAGATTAGATTAAATTAGATTAGATTACTTACAGTGTCGAAACAGGCCCTTCAGCCCAACAAGTCCACACCAACCCTCCGAAGAGCAACCCACCAAACCCATTCCCCTACATTTACCCCTTCACCTAACACTACGAACGATTTAGCATGATCCATTCACCTAACCTGTACATTTTTTGATCTGGGGGAGGAAACCGGAGCACCCGGAGAAAACCCACGCAGACACGGGGAGAATGTGCAAACTCCACACAGACAGCTGCCTTAGGTGGGAATTGGACCCGGGTCTCTGGCGCTGTGAGGCAGCAGTGCTACCCACTGTGTCACCGTGCCACCCACAGCAGTGCTTACCCCTGAGCGAACGTGCCACCCCAACAGATAGACAAACATATTCACAAATAACGACAGCTGAAGCATTGTTCTTGTTGTTCATACCAAGGAATTTATAATGCTCTTTGACAGTTTAAATGTTAATTCATTTGTGTATCTCAAGGAGATGGTTTTGGAAAGATTCACATCGTTGAACATGCATGTATTCACACTGGTTAGATAATATCCTTCCAAACAGTGTGGGAACAGCGGTTTTCAATTTCATCAGGACAGGTTCGCCACCCATGAGCTCGCAAGGATTTTGACATCCATCTTCAAACCATACTTTTTCAACACCACCATCTGGTTATCTTTTGGGAATAATATGTTGAACACATGGTGATCAAATCTATCTCATAGTTCTAAGGCCCATTCGTTTATTCGTTTCAGGCAGAGCTCTCCTTCTCTCTTAATTTATCCTTCATCACCTCCAACAGTGCGATAATCTCATGGAGTTAACATGTGAGTAGGAATGCGACAATCTGATCAGCTGCCTCTGTTGCTTCCTTCTGCCAACCTATGTCAAATTGTCTCTTAAACTCCTCTCGCTGCACTTGTGATCCTGCGTTATGGTAAAAAATGATGAAAAATGATTAAAAATGTGCATTTCTGTTTACTACCAAATTTACTTCCTATCTCTTCTTGCTGGTAGGTGTACAACAAGATGGGGTTTTATTACTAGCTCTAAATGCTTTTATGGCAATGTCTGATCGTAGGTAAGTGCAGGGAGAGGAGTTTAAGAGACAATTTGACATACGTTGGCAGAAGGAGGCAACAGAGGCAGCTGATCAGATTGTCGCATTCCTACTCACAGGTTGTTCGTATTTCCTGTCTTGGCCTCTCAGTCCTCATGCTACTGCAAGGAACTTATTGCATATCGGGCGTACAATGAAAGCGTTTCACACTGTTCTTCCATAAACAGCAAAAGAATTGTTCTCCAACAAATTAGCAAACTTATAACCTGGCATTTTCCCGACTTACCAATTACAGTCAAATCAGAGGATCTACCATTATTCAATTGAGAATTCAGGATGGCATGCCAGAAATAGCCGCATGAACACTTAAAAATGAGATGTCAACCTGGTGAAGTTACCAAAGAGGACTACTTGTTTGGCAAACAGTATATGCAGCAAATCAAAGATAGAGCTACGCAATCCAGTAAACAACAGAACAGATCAAACAATTGCAGTCCAGCTTCATCAAATTGTGAATAAAGTTAAACCACAGCTGGAGTTCTGAGGAAAGTTTTGCTCATCATATGAATCAACTAAACTAGATTGGGTATTGTAAAATTCAAGTTCATTTCAGATCATATATTGAGAGTCGATGTTCAATTCACCAAATTTTGTTGATGAAGATAAATCTGGCCGACAACGGATTGCAACAGTGAAGACAACTGGACATTAGTTTGCAACAAATTAAAATCTGTTCTGTTTAGATAATAATTTAAAACAATATTTTGGTTAAATCCTCACAAAGTAAGTTGACTTCAATATAATGGAAGAAGTTGATTGGTGAGTAGCTGGTAAATCTTCATTTTATTCTGAAGTTAATTTTGGTTTCGTTAATAAATAAGAGTCCCTGCCCGCACGATGCAGACCGAGTTCCATGTGGAAAAGCCAGGACAATTTCGGTATCAAGGACAACCACGACAGCAGGGACTTAGCTCCGGAACTGTAGTAAGTACGAGCTTGACCACAGCTGAAGTACTGTTCTACCATACATTCCAGGATCAATGTGATCACACCAGACATGGTGCAAAGCAGATTGATGAGCAGGTTTCCTCTTAGGAAATATTGGAGATGTTTTCAGAGGAGGCTGCGGTGAGATTAAATTGAATTGATAAAATGAGGAGGAGTCCAGACAGAATGGATAGGAAGGAGCTATTCATTAAGAGATGTCAGTAACTATAGGTTTCAGTTTCAAAGTCTTTCACAGAAGTAAGTGCGGGGAAGAAATCATTTCATGCAGAAATGGAGGGGAGCTGCAATTCTGTCGCAGAGGATTGTTGAGGCAGACAATCTGCACCAGAAATGCTGGACCATGCAAGACCATGAATCCAGATCGACAGGATGGGGTGAACATCTTTGAAATGAAGCATCATCATAGGAGCAGGAGTATCCATGTTTCGGGCAAAGAAAAATCTACAACAGGAATGGGGCTGGGGAGCCTCAGTGGTATATAGATAAATGGGAAGGGAAGTAGCTGAGAATGCAATAGGTGGCAGTAGGTGTGGGTAAAGGTGATGGTGGAAGCGGATAGGTGGAAATGAAGATGGACAGATGGGACGGGTCATGACGATGGTGCTGAGCTGGAAGTTTGGAATTGTGGTAGGGTGTGGGGAGGGGAAACAAAGAAACTAGTGAAATTCACATTGATAGCAAGCTGCACGGGATCTGTCTCGGTAGCCCATACAGCGTATAGAAAGGTACTAACTCCTGAACCACATTTTTTGCTTCGATACCCATAATGGAATTGTTTGTGGAAAACTGGTTGACTCATCCATTATGGTTTGCAAGTGCTGTTTCTCAATTTTCGTGCTCCGCAGGGGACCTAGCAATTAATTATAAAACGTGTGAAAGGTTAATCAAATGCTGAAATTGTCAACAATGTTGCTGGTTTTATTGTTGCGTGTGCTTTACTGATCATTTCACATGTGTGACACGTTCCACAAAAATGAACCAAATCCTGGTGCGTGTCAGGACAATAAAAATATTTTTGTACCTGACCCTGTGTCATTCGAACCCTTGGGTGATTTCCTGCAGGACGTTCATGCTCCACCCGTAACATCTCTTGTATGCATTCTTCCAGCAACAAAATCTGTTGCTCTTCAGCGAATCTCTCCTCTGCACTCAGTTGTGGTCTCCATTTCCGGCCATTTTCTATATTTCAAATTTTAACCCTCCGAAATAAGCGATGCCTTATTTGTGGAGCACACATCCACATATGTATCTTTTTTCCGCTTTGTATTGCTGTTACAAGTCTTTTAGTCTTTCAGGACTAGTCGCGCCTGTCTGACCTCATGCCTGTTCAGATTTGTCCTGCGCCATTACTCCAACCAGGGTATCCGCAAAATGAACATCAATGCCATTATTTTTCTCTTTACTTTTAGCATTGTGCTGTGATTGATGATAGTGGGATCTGGTAACCACACAGTCTGGGAAAATACCAGGATATTTCTGTTTTAGCTCCTCAGTTTCTTGGACCTTCTTGGACGTCTCCACAACAGGGCGTGCCACTTCCACCTTAGTTCCTGCCAACTCACTTCCAAGGATACACTGAAGTCATGAAGCTGACAATCTGTCAATTACTCCCACTGTAACTTCCCCAGACTTGAGTTGACACTTCAGCCTGATCTGACACTTTGGAACGCTAAATTTCTGTCCAGTTTGCTCACACATTACCACACTCTCGGGTAACAAATCAGAAGGAGTGCATGTTCACTCATTCATTAGTATAAGCGACTGGATCAATCCTGTATCTATCAAAATTATAACTTCTTACCCTCCTCTCCCTATTCTTTCTGAGTTCACATTGCCCACAACTGGAATTATTTGTAACGAGCAGGTACGAACTCCATACCCGCCCCTGCCCAGTTTGTGAAATCTCCTGCAGCTCCTCGGCTCTTCTTCGGGTCTCTTTTACGACCTTCCCTAAGCCACTGGCTTGCTTTTTTTTAATCACGTCTTTTCCAAAAACGTCTTTCTTTAACGACCAACACTGTGACTTTACTTGTTCCACTTTACCATAGTGGAAACACCTGGGGGAGTTCATTTCATTTTCTTTGCACCTTCTTGGACTTCTTTCTTATCTTGTTGCAAACTATTACCAGAATTGTCTACTCTTGAGTGTAGGATCTCCCTTTCTCCCAGTTTCTATCCATCACAGGCAACATTCTGGCCAGAAGGATGCCTTATGCACCAACATGTGTTCATCAGCTAATTCTGCTGCCCCTATCACTTCTTGAACTTTCTGTTCCTCCACGTGATTTCTTACCATCTTGCATGTGAGTTTTTTTTATACTCCTGCAGCAGAACAGTCTCTCTTAGAGCCACAAAGTCTTGTATATTTTTAATGCACCCATCCATTGATCAAAATGACAATACTTAAATCTTTCGAATCGCTATCTATATGCTTCTGGTACCAATTCACAAACGCTTAAAATAGCCTGTTTTACCTCTTCAAAATCTCTTGACGCTCATTTGACAGCAGGGCAAATACCTTACGAGTTCTGCCGACTATTTCTTCTGATCTTGCCTTCCCCATGAATCCTCGGACCAATCCGTCTGCCCAATCAATTTTTCAAATGAAATAATGAACGCTTCAACATCTGATCTTGCCTCCCCATGAATCCTCGGACCAATCCATCTGCCCAATCAATTTTTCAAATGAAATAATGAACGCTTCAACATCTTTCTGATCAAAATGTGCCAAAGTTTTGACTTATTTGTATATATCACTACGTTCTGTTTCAATCTCCATCCTGTTAATTTGACTTTGCTGATTAAATCCCAATTTCTCTAGTTCAAGTTCTCTATCTTTTTGTTTCGCCCTTTCTTCGCTCCCTTAGTCTCTCATTTTCTTTTCTGCCCCTTTCTCTCTCTCTCTCTCATTTTTCTGTCTTTACTCTTTTTCTCTTTCTCTCTTTTTCTGCTATCTCTTTCTCGCTCTCACTTTCCACTCTCTCTTTTTATTTATCTTCGACCTCGATCTTCCTGAATTGTAAATGATGTTTCTCTATCTCCACTTTACTTGTCTGTTTCGCTGACACACTAAAGTATTTGAGTAATTCTCTTACATTTCAACTTTATTTTTGTCCTTGGTTAAACCCAAATCTAATTTCTTTGATAATTCTAAAAGCATGGCCATTCACTTTACTTCTAAAACTTCTTGCCAAATTTGAGAATCATCTTCAAATCCAAGAAGCTCTTTAGCAATTTTAAGAGACGTTTCTCTCACGTTTAAGTTGATCAACCATGAGTCGCCGAAATTTAAAAAAATGCCCCACCGACGTTTTATTGAAAGATTGCAATGGAAAATTAACAAATTTAACATTTACTGTTAAATGTGAAAAAGAATGCCTTTCTAAACTTGACGCTGTGCTGAGCTTTACAATCAATACATTACTGACTTCTGCAGCCAGGAGACAGCTTGTCTTTGTTTGAACTTTGTAAACATTCACCTTGACATTACGACAGTCGAATTCAGCAGAACCTGAAGAAAGCATAAGAACAGTTCTGTCCACGACCAGGGAATGAGAAAATAAACAACTTATGTTTTCCCAGTCTTTGCCCTTGAGAGCGTGATAAGAATGGTATAAGAAGAGTATCTGAATTATGCTCAATTACCCCTTACATGAGATATCAGGCCAAATGTATTGGGTCGATTCTGCAAAATCTGAATAAAGCTGTTTTCTTTGCTCTTGCTGACATTTCAGTAGACAAAGATCTAAGACATTAACTTGCAAATGTTTAAATCTGCTGAGATTTTTCGTAACACCAAATCAATTAAAATCTGTTTAAAACAGTTAAAATCCCAAATCAGAGTCGGAAAATGTTTAAAACGGGAACAAAATCCCCCAAAACTTTCAATTCCCCACGACGAACCGCCAGACTGTTACGAACGGGATAAACCATCTTGCTTATTTTAAACCTTCAGCACAGAAAAGATTTATCTCGTGCAGCAGTGTGCAACACTTTGCGACTCTAAGTATTTAAATTAAACATAACAACTTTATTTCTTATGATATAACAGATAATAATTAACTAACAATTATCTACAACTCCTTCCTGTCACCTATATTTGACCTTCCCTTTCTACAATAGCACTCCAATAAAAGCAACCGATTATTTTTTTTTTAAATCATGTTTTCAAAACCCGGCAGATGTCGAATCTACTCTTACTCGTATTTCTTTTCATCATCCTAAGGATTCCTGTTCCACATCTTACTGTTCAATAAAGGCAACCGGTCTCCGGGAACTCTGCAGATACTGGTGGCTTGCCAGTTCTCATTTCAAGTGTTCAATTTTCCCCTGTTTTATACCACCAAAGCATTGGATTGTGGCATTGGCTTTTGACATTTTCAATATGCTAAATTCAAATATGATGGGCATTTGGTATATTTGGGGATATAATTTGAACTGATTGGACTAAGTCGAATCTGCTTTGATGTTTTCCATGGCTTCCCTACCTACAGGACGAATATTTTACATTGTAGCTTGTTCAGAACACTTGGTATTGTATCAAGTAGTTCTGCCAGCTGTTACTCCCTGCCCAAAGGGGGCAACTACCCATCCCAAAACACAATTTCCCTTCCCGCAGCCAAGACTGCAGCCTGGGCATTTAAATACCTGAACTGGGCATAAACTGCCCCTATGTAGGCATCTAGCCATTCCAACCATTTTCCTCCCTCCTAGCTAGAGCTGCACTGCAAACACAAGCAGAAAAGCAAGAAAATACACCAGGGAATAGCAAAGTGAATAAAGAAATTTTGAAAAAAAAAGTGCAGGTACCCACCCATCCTTTGATATACCTTAAATTAGAAATTGAAAGTATACATCTCAACCGTCACCAAACATAGTTTAAATCAGATTATTACCAATAAAAAAAGATAGGAAAAGAAAGCTCTGACCAGACTTCCTCTCTCTTTTTTAAAGACAAAACAAAGACATACCCAAACAACACTACAATTTGTACATACTGAATTGTCCAGATTAAGTTAATTTGTCCACAAAGTCCCTTGCCGTCTCCAACATGTCAAAGAGATGTACAGCTCCATTTAAGATGATCCGAGCACTGCCGGATACCTCTGGGAGTACTGGATCCCAAGCTCCATCAGTCTTCTCTTGACACCGTCATAGGATTTTCTTTTCTGGATCACCCCCGCTGAGAAGTCCTGGAAGAACATAATCTTCAAACTCTCGCAAACTAGGGCCTTCGGCTCCTTCCCCTGGATTCTGGAAGCTTCCACGATTCTCTCTTTATCTCTACAGTGATGACACCACACCAAGAGAGGACGAGGACCTTGACCCAGACCTGACCTCCGCACCATGACTTCGTGAGCCCTCTCAATCTTTAAGCCTCTCGTTCCACCCTCCGAGTTAAGGAATTTTGGCAACCA
>NW_025210692.1:0-3298 GCF_004010195.1 Chiloscyllium plagiosum
TTGAACAAAAATCAAATATTTAAAAATCGGGATAATTTAATTTCATATGAATAAAGTATTTGACTTGATGATGTTAGAGAAAGTGATTATTCCACATTTACCAGTGACAGCAAGTAAAGCCATGCAGTAAATATTTACATTGGGACAAGAACATGAATAGATTAATTGAGATGATAACATTGTGGCAGGGGTTAAATGTGTTGATGTATGGGTAGTAAATAAACAAAAAGAAACTACTTCTATGTTTGCTTTATCAGAAAAGAGCTCAGATTCAAATGAGGAGAAGTTATATTGCGGTTTTACACAGTTGAGGATAAAATCCAGATGATGAATCTAGTCTGAGTACCACATCTGTGAATACATGTTGGAGTGAGTGCACTGCAGATTCACCAGAATGCCAACTGCCTTGGTTATAAGATTGATATTATGAAGATAATCTCCCACGGCAAAAGATGATTGATGAACTCAACACAGTTAATGAAGAGAAATGTTCCCCGCCCGAACAAGATTGTGAGATGCAAATTAGCATTTGGCACATCCAAATACATTTCTAGCAATGTTTCTTAAAGACAGTGGAGTGGGAAGATGTGACGCCACTGATGGGTCAATTGAAAATGTCACAACTTTGATCAGTTGATTGTTTGGGTATAGTAATGCTGACTGAAAGGACCGGATCAGAAAGTTGCAGCTCGGTCTCTGCCTGAATAAATAGGAAAGCCATCTTAATGGGCTGAATGGCCTCCTGCCTTCTCTGAGTTTGTCACTCTGATCAGATTGAACAAAACAAATCTCATCAACAAGACATATATCCACCATGAGCTCAACATGACTCCGCTGGGAAAAAGACCCACAGCAGGCTTTAGCTGGTAGAAGGCAGGGACCTGGTCTCACATTACAGGATTGATGTGACTCCACAGATTTCTAGTGGTGCAGAATTTTTCTTTTCATCATTTGGTCCTGGATGAAAGAAGGAGAAGATCCTCTCAGTGAAGGTGTGGGTGAAAGTGTGCAAGTGGGACATGGTGTCCGCATTGTAAAATGATACCTGTCCATGCTCATAGTCCAGGAACACCCCGATCTTCTGGGGATTCACAGTCAGGGTGAGTGGAGTTCTTGAGGATGAAGTAAGGGCAATGTAGCCACTGCTGGGACTCAGCCACATGGTCCAATATCCAGCCTCAAGATTTGGGTCGATTTTCCCTGTCCTCCTGGCAGACTCTAGACTCACTCCCAGGCCCCAAAAAGCCTTATTTCCCACCTTCACCTCCCAGTAATGTCTCCCTGATGTGAATCCCTCAGATCCCAGGACAGAGGGCCACAAATCGAACCTTGCTGGGCTCTGGGCGAGAGACTGCCGTTTACTGCCATGTTTCACACTGGTCCGGTCCTCAGACAGAATGAGCCAAGGATTCGCTGTGTTTGGATCCAGAGTCAGAGCGGCTGGAACTGGGGGATAAGTACAAAATAAAATCACTCATTGAGCTACTCGCTGCCATTTATGGAACTTCTTTTTATTTCTGGAGTACCCTTACACACCTCAGGTCCCTCTCTAAGGAACTGGCAGCAGCAACATTGCATGGTTCCCAGCATTGGCAGCACCCAGATATTGAGTAATACGCGGGTACCAGCTCCAAGAAATTTGGGCATAGCTTGGAGGCTCAATCTTCACCGAGATCCCAACATTCATCTTCCCTGTATCTATCTGCACAATTGTGGGGGTGGATTGGGAAGAGTAACGGAAACTTGCTGACAAGAAAATAAATATTCCTGAAGATTTTCACCTTGGTCATCAGGACAAATGCAAGAATGGCAAATTTTCCAACTTTCCCATCAACTTAGAATTCACAGTGGGTGTCAGTTCACTGGCAAAGTGACTTTGGCTGTCCGATATGTGGTGAGGTAGGAAGCACAGGGCAATTATGTTCCAGCTCAGCACAGTTGCCTGGATGGCCAGTTTGCAGTATAGTGTGGGTTCAATTCCACTGCATGCTGAGGGCTTCCCTTCTCAACTATTCCCCTTGCCTGATGTGTGGTGACCCTAAGGTCAAAGCACCACCAGTCGTCTCTGTGTAATGAGAGAGCAGCCCCCATGACCTGATAGGACTATAGTGACTTTACGTTTAGAATAAGTGCAATTCTAATCTGCATAAGACTAAATCACAGTCCTTAGCAAAGCATTATTTGAGAGATTACATGTAGAAATGTGAGATATGTACCAACAAATGGGAACTTATAAAGGTTTTACCTGGTGTAATGTGAGTTAACATCTCTTTCCACGCTCTGTACTGTAAAGGGCCGTTGAATATTCCAAAGGACAGGGCACCATTTGCTGGTGACAGTGCATAGCCTCCATCACTAATTCTGAAAATATTAAAAAGTTTGCTGTAAATTGATCATAATGACTTTGCTGTGTTAATTTAGCAAAGTTTCAGTAAAGTGCATGTCCTACCCTCTCTTCTGAGATATTTCCTCCTGAAACAAAGAAAACAACAATCTGAGTTTGCAGAGACTGACTGTCTATATCCAGAAAGCAGCAATTACATTCACAATGATACAAACTGCTGGGAATGGTCAAGACATACTCAAACGTCATGCAAAATACACACAACTATCTGTGATAGAAAAGAATAAGGGATTCTTGTTTGCAACACAAAAAAAAACACATGAAGTGACAGAGTAAGAAGAGGCCATTTTGCCTCCATTAGTTTGTTAAATGAGTATAACTTACCAAGTGCCAATCTCCTGCTTTTCACAATATCCTTGCACATTGTTTTAAACAGAATAACTATCCAATACTCATTTAAATGTCTGAGTTGACCCAGCATTGAGAGTGTGTTGCTGGAAAAGCACAGCAGGTCAGGCAGCATCTGAGGAGCAGGGGAATTGATGTTTTGGGCGGGAGCCCTTCATCAGGAATGAGGCTGGGAGCCTTGAGGTTGGAGAGATAAATGGGAGGAGGGTACAGGGCTGGGGAGAAGGTAGCTGAACATGTAATAGTTGGATGGAGGTGGGGGCAAAAGGTGACAGGTGGAGAAGAGGGTGGAGTGGATAGGTGGGAAGGGAGATGCTGGATTAGTGGTGCTGGAAGAGCACAGCAGTTCAGGCAGCATCCAAAGTGCAGCGAAATCAACATTTCAGGCAAAAGGCCTTCATCAGGAATAAAGGCAGTGAGCCTGAAGCATGGAGAGATAAACTAGAGGAGGGTGGAGGTGGGGAGAAAGTAGCATAGAGTACAATGGGTGAGTGGGGGAGGGGATGAAGGTGATAGGTCAGGGAGGAGAGGGTGAAGTGGATAGGT